>NC_141027.1:18510000-18697500 GCF_052040795.2 Danio rerio | reverse complement strand
ACACACACACACACACACACACACACACACACACACACACACACACACACACACACACACATACATACATACATACATACATACATACATACATATATATATATGATATATATATATGTATATATAATATATAATTACTCATTTATGAATAGAAAAATGTTTTTTTATGTCTAGACTTTTTTTTCTGATTCATAAAGTAACATAAAACTACTAATACTCATCTCGTGCACACGGACCTGCTTGGAAAACACTGCAATACATCACATCTGGTTGGCCAGTCACATACGGTCTAGACGCAGAAGCTCCTGGACTACTCTTCGTTGGAAACAGCATAGGCTGAATCTGAAAACGTAGCCCTATATACATTTCTGGAGAACGCGAAATATGTCGGCAGAAGTACGTACGGCTGCATTTTATCTGTAGAACGAAACCTATGTGGCGGTATGACGCCGTTCCGTTTCGCGCTTATCAGCTGACTGAGTCAATGAGTCAATCGGAGCTTTTGAAAACACTATTGGTTGGGTTTAGTGAAGGAGGAGGGTGGGTCAGATGATCGCCCAGTTAGTTGGTCATTAGGCAGTCGTCAACGGCCTCTGGTGGATTTACTTGTGAACAGCAGGTGCGAATGGCACTCGCGAGAGAAATTTGAGATCTCAAAAAGTGCACACAGTGACCTCTAATGGATTAGCCACATATTAGGCGCTCTTCAAAAATCTATATAGTGGTACATTTTTAGAATGAGCCTGGGTTGGTTGGAAATGAATGACTTCCAATCTGTTACATGTCATTTGTCGTGTGCAGTGGAAAGGCGGGTTTATTGCCTAAATTGTACATTAAAAAGTTTTTTGTTTTTTTTCCCTTTTATGGATATGAATCGCTGCATTTTCCCAACATTCTTCTGAATATCTCGTTTTGTGTTTAACAGAAGAAAGAAATTCATAAAGTGTAGACTTAAATAATGAGAAAATTTTGATATTTGGACAGACTGTCCCTTTAAGAATAAAACCCAATCAGATTCCTTTAGATTCTTAAATATAGCCTTTTTAAAATATAAAGCACTACACATTTTCAGTCAGTAAACCTCTAAAGGAGCTTCAAACGACTTCAGGATTGTGCTGAACCAGACAAAGAAATGCAGGATTTTATTTGCATTGGCATGTAAATGTCTGAGATGCAAATAAAACTGGTAAGATGTCTTTTTGCTGAACCGCCTGCCATCTTTGTTCTGGTTTGTCCCATGTTGTAGGATGTGATAATGTGCTTTGTGTGTGGGACGTGGGCACTGGAGAGCTGGTTTACCAGCTAAGTGATGCCCATCCAGACCTGATCTACAGTGTGAGCTGGAACCGTGAGGGAAGCATCCTGTGCACCACCTGTAAAGACAAAGCCTTGCGAGTCATTGATCCCCGGCGTGGGACTGTCCTAAAGGTCAGACACTTTCAGTCTTTCACAAGCAGGACATACTAATAGATACCGGTCAAAATCTTGGGTTCAGTAAGATGTTTATAAAAGAAGTCTCTTAACAAGGCTGCATTTATTTGGTCAGAAATGCAGTAAAAACAGCACTATAGAGTTGAAGTCATAATTATTAGCCCTACTGAATTATTAGGCCTCTTGTATACTTTCTTCACCAATTTTTGTTTAAGGGAAAGAAGATTTTTTTAAACCCATTTCTAAACATAATAGTTTTAATTACTCATTTCTAGTAACTGATTTTTTCTTTGCCTTGATAACAGTAAATCATATTTACTAGATATTTTTCAAGACCCTTCTATACAGCTTAAAGTGACATTTAAAGGCTTAACTAGGTTAATCAGATTAAATAGGCAGGTTAGGGTAATTATGCAAGTTTTTGTATAATGGTGATTTTTTTCTGTTTATAATCTAAAAAATATATAGCTTAAAGGGGCTAATAGTTTTAAACTCAAAATGGTTTTAAAATAAATTAAAAACTGCTTTTATTCTATCTGAAATAATACAAATAGACTTTCTCCAGAAGAAAAAAAAACATAAAATTAAATACTGTAAAAATTTCCTTTCTCTGTTAAACATAATTTGGGAAATATTTGAAAAAGAAAAAAAAATCGGTATGGCGAATAATTTTGACTTCGGCTATGTGTATATATAAATATATATATATATATATATATATATATATATATATATATATATATATATATATATATATATATATATATATATATATATATGTATATGTAACATTTTTATTTTATGTTTTAAATTGTAATATTTGAAATTTCTGCATTATTACTCTAAATGTTACTTCTGTCAACATTTATCTGCATAAAAAAATCACGCAAATGAACACATTTAAAACTGGAAATAAAAAACATACATTTATTTTATTTCTGCTACTTGCAAAGGAACTATTTTTCATTTTATATATTGAATAATAAAATATAATGACAAATAGAAAAAAAAACACACATAAAAGGTTTCACCAAGGCTATATCGACTGAAAATACAGTAAAATTGTAATATTGCGAAATACCATTACAATTTTAAATAGCATTGAATGTTCAGTATGATCACTCCAGTTAGTTCAGATCCACTAAAATGTATTTATTGACAAATATAAAACAAACATACAAAAAAGGTTTCTCCAACCAATTTTATTGGACTAGAAAAACTGTAAAACAATTGTAAAATATCATTCAATTTAAAATAACATTTTTCTTTTTTAATATGCTCTAAAATGAAATGTATTTATTTATCTGAATTTTTAGCAAGTTTACTCCAGTTAGTCCAGATACACTAAAACATATTCATTAATAAAAATATACAAACAATAAAAACAAACAAGAGTTTCTCCAACTTCTGATTTTTTTGACTAGAAATTTCGGCAATATTGTGAAATGTCATTCATAAATTTTATATAACTTTTTTTCTATTTTAAAAGGCTTTAAAATGTCATTTATTCCTGTGAAGCACAACTCACGTGATCTATCAATAATCATTTGCTGCTCAAGTATCTTCAAGTTCAGCATTTTTGCATAAAGTTTTGCTGGAAACCAATATTACATATTATCTTTTCATCGATGACCAGCATCAGAAATCATTTGTAGTATCACACACATCCTAACAGTCACTTTTAATCAATAGAATCCATCTTTTCTGAATAAAATCTTACTGACCCCAAACTTATGAACGGCAGTGTAGACAGAGGAAATGTCATTTTGGTAGATAGACTGTTCCTAATAAACCGAGATGATACAGGTGTACAATGTAAACACAGACATTAAGTGCACCTGAGAACTAATGGGATTATTCTAAGAATGTTTATTGAGCAGCTGCTGGAAAGAACCTGTTCTTTAATCTGTATGTTTCTGTGTTAGTCGTCTACATGAGGTCAGCAGCTGCTCTCCATGAGGAGCTTTTAGCACGTGGGACTGTCCTGTGAATGTCAGATCCATCAAACTAGAGCATTTACTGGATCTTATTAGTTCATTGTTTTATTGATGTATTTTCATAGGATGCCATTAGCAAACTTAACCACATTATCACCGTTTTGTTATGTATAATGATATACTAGTTTAGGATTATCATTATTCAGAGTAGGAACCAGTAACTAAGCTCCGAGAACACATTTGTGAGGCAAACCAAACTGGAACAATGACTTTGTTCACCTATGCCTTGTGTTTAAATTTAGGGTGCGCGCTTACAAAGGGCAATGTGATGTATTTGTCATCAGATTCTATGCACAATTCAGGATTATCTATAGTTATAAATAGGTTTTTTGTTTTGTGTACATAATTTCTATTTAATTCTGTAAACCTCTAACC
Source organism: Danio rerio (assembly GCF_052040795.2). NCBI lineage: Eukaryota > Metazoa > Chordata > Actinopteri > Cypriniformes > Danionidae > Danio > Danio rerio. The sequence continues at coordinate 18,693,697 of NC_141027.1, read as the reverse complement.
ACATTTCTTTAAAAAAGGTCAATAAAAATGTAGTTTCTTGCATTAAAATAACAGAAAGGTGACATGTTTTAAGACATTTTAAAATCATAGACTACACAATACAAATATTTAAACTCAGGAACAGTTAATAAATCAATATTTTCCCAGCTGTTTTTATTCGTAGTAATTGTATGTATTTATATTTATGAAATAACAGTTTAAAGGAAGAGTTAACTGAAAATGCACATTTACTCAAAATCCACTCAAGTCGTTGGAAAACATTTAGGCTCGTGCTAAGCACAGCTCGTAAGCTTGCGGAGTTAACCAAACGTGTTGTAAGCGGAAACACAACCAATCTGGCTAAGTGAAAGTATCTTTCAAAAGTGCATTAACTGCACTAAAAAGTAATGAAAAGTTTTTGACTGCCTAGCTACTAACAGCAACATTACATCATCTACATCGTTATGCCAGCAGTCAATCACCTAAATTAATATATGTACATGTATATATAGTATAATTAAATGTAGTCTACGAATAACCTAAAAATAAACTATGCTTATTAAGAAATTAAGCTTATTTTGACATTGCTAGATGCTCCAAAACTGTATTAAAAACACAGTTACTCCCAAAACACCAAACTCATTTATGGGAATGCTTTACCGAAAAATCATAAACATTATCTCATTCGACTGCATTTTGCAACACAAAGAGGGTATTTTTATTTGCAGGAAGCACAAGAAACCTAGAAAGATCCCGACTTCTGACAGAGAAGTCAAACATGTTGATTTTCCTCCAGAAGAATGGTTGAAAACTGAGTCATTTTCCTTCAAACCATTGTATATTCTTTTACCGGAAAAAAAAAAATTAGTTTTACAATTATTGTTTTAGTTTTATTCTACATTAAAAACGTAATAATAAAACAAAGTGTTGTTAATTCTGTTCAATTTGTTTTTCATATAATAAAACACAACAAAAAGTACCATCTGGGACTCCTCATCCTTGTTGGAGGAACTGTGGGGTTGAAGAGGCACATCATGCGCAAATTTTCTGGCAGTGCTTAAAGAACTTTTTGGGAAATCGGCTCCACTATCAATAATATTTTTTGATCTACATATTCCTAGATCATTTGATGTAATTTATCTAGAAGATAATTCTATTAAACTTGAAAAGGAGGATAGATATCTATTTAAGATATTAAGATCTTTAAAAAAAAATGGAGTAAATGGCTGGCTTTTCCCACAACGACAATATAAATATTCATAATTTAACGTTTACATAATTCTATATTTATGCAGGTTATGCATCATTGAGATAATATGTTCGGCAACCTTTTATTTTATATTCATTCTATTTATTTATTTATTTATTTATTTATTTTTCTTGTCTAGGTTCTTTTAATATTATTATGGACGTATGCATATATATATATATATATATATATTGTAATTATTATAATTATTAATAGTATGCTGTTTAAAAACATATAAAAACATATAAAATATAATATTAAAAACATTAAGATGATATTTTGAAGAAAAATGGCATATGTTGTGTTCACTTGAGGTAAGTAAACAACTTTGGGTGAGCTATCCCTTTTATTCTAATATTTTTCCTCAAAACACTAGGAGTGTTGAGTTAGCGGAGACTTTGTCCTGTGCTGTTTTTGTTTTCTGAATTAGGTCATGTGTAAATGATTTTCAGATTAGCATTTTTACACAGATTAGTGATTTTGGTTGTGATTGGATCAATGTCACGCTCAGGTTCGAGAGAAGGCTCATGAGGGCACCAGGCCGATGAGAGCTGTATTTCTGGCTGATGGCAAAATCCTGACAACCGGCTTCAGTCGCATGAGTGAGAGACAGCTTGCCCTCTGGGACACGGTAAGAGCCTTTTGTGGAGGAAAATCGTTGCTCTACTTTTGTTTGGTCAGCAAGAATGCTTTATCCTTTAAAGCCTGAGGTGAAGCATTAATCTGTTAGAAACTTGATAGATTTTTTTTGCTGAATGTGTGTGGGTAATTATTAGCCACAGAATAAAAAACAGTACCATTCAAGGTTCAGTTTAACAAAAGAAATGAATACTTTTACTCAGCAAGTACATTACTTTCTGTATTGAACAATAATGCAAATTATTTCGATTTCAGAAGTGCCTCTTCTGTTTATTTAAGAGTAAATATTAAGCTGCATAACTATTTTTTAATAATAATGGTTAATGTGGCAATGTGGTAGGTGGCATGGTGGCTCAGCGGTTAGCACCTAACCTCACAGCAAGAAGTTCACTGGTTCGAGTCCCGGCTGGGCCAGTTAACATATCTGTGTGTAGTTTGCATGTTCTTCCTGGGTTTCCTCCAGGTGCCCCGGTTTCCCCCACAGTCCAAAGAAATGCGCTATCGGTGAATTGGATGAAATAAATTGACCTTAGTGTATGAGTGTGTATGTGAATGGCAGAGTGTATGGGTGTTTCCCAGTACTGGGTTGTGGCTGGAAGGTCATCCGTTGCCTAAAACATATGCCGAATAGTTGGCGGTTCATTCTGCTGTGGCGACCACTGATAAATAAGGGACTAAGCCGAATGAAAATTAATGAATGAATTATTAATAATGTTAAATTCTGTTTCATGAACATCTACTCAGAATATTACTGAATACTATTTATTATTTAATATACTAATAAATATATACTATTCAATATATTAATATTATTAATCAGGGCTCAACAATAAGGACTGCCCGGTGGCCCAGGGCCAGCGTGACAGACACTTAGGACAGCAGACCAGATCATTACTGGCCCGATTGGGACAGTGCTCCCTTGTCACTAACATTTAATTTGTCTGTGACTATTTATCAATTGTGTGCATTTTAAGTTTGTGCTTTTAAGTCTTTAAACACTACCTTCTCTGTGATGTCGTAAACATCATATTGCTTTCCGGTTCCTCTTATCTGATTGAGAATTCTATTTTTTTTCGTAACCTGGTAACAACCAGTACAGCGAAGAAATGGCAACATGGCGGCAACATCAAATTCTAAGGCTTAAAGAACATATGTTTCTATCGCTTGGATGCAGAAAATTAAGTGTGAACAATGCAAAAAAAAAAAAAAACGTTGCAGTTTGCCGTCAGTTTGACAAGTCAGCCAGCCTTTGTTAAATAATTTCAAACCGCAATAAAATACCTCCACATTTTCCATATTGCTCTTTTTGTTTGCATAACACTTTTATTTACATTTTTTTTAAGTATTAAAATTCTAGATTCACAGACTTTATTTTTGACACATTATTTAAAATATGTGGCTAAAAAATAGCTATTAACTTCCCTTTCTTTTTTTGGTGGGGCCAGTGAAAATTTTGGCAGGGCAAGTAAAAATCTGAACCACTGGCCCGATCAGACCAGTAGAAAAAAATCCTTAGTGTTGAACCCTGTTAATGAATACATTTTAGTGGATCTGGATTAACTGAAGTAACATTGCAGAAAATTAATTTTTTTCCATCAAAGCCATTATTTTGAATTGTGGTTTTATATTTGATTAAACAGTTGCAGCACTAAGACGCTTCTTTAAAATCAATTTTAATAAATCTTTCCAATTGAAAAGTTGATATCGAATGGTATTAATTTTATAAACAAAACCATTTAGACAGACAGAGCAATTTGTTTGAAATCTGTTTTACTTGTATGTTGTTCAATATAAATATGCATTTGAACTCCTGAACTACCTTATCAACAGTTTTAAAGTGTTGCAAAGCCACAAGACTTTCATTTTCGAAACTCAGTCGAATTGTCATGATCACTAGCAATCTAGCAGCTGCAGATGATTAATAAACATGCAGTACGCTAAAAAACCACAAATCCGTCGGGTATGGACTACAAGCTCCATCATGCACCTCACACACAGCTGTTCCTGTTTCAGTTTGATTACACATGCACCCACACACACAGCTGGAAGATTGTTACGGACTGATTACAAGGACTATTTAAACAACACACACACACACATCTAGGCTGAGTCTTGTTGTACTGTCATTGTAAACATTACGACGTGTTTCCCTTGCCTAGCCTTTCCGTGTTAGACTTTTGCTTTGTTGTTTTATTTATGTTGTCTGCCACCTGCCTGTACTGACCAATCGCATGTGTATTTGACTATGACTCTGGATTTGCCTGCATACATATGTTTGCTTCTGATTGTGACCGTTGCTTGCCTGACCATTCTCAATAAACCTGCATTTGGATCCGCACCTGCCTTGTTAGCGTCCACTTCACTTTAAAGAAATACATTTTAAAGACATTTCAGAAGTTTTTGTACTTTGATAAAACCCAAGACATTGACAATTCAAAACGTTCATAAAGGGATAAAAAAAATAAGTCTCACATGCAGAGATGAATCTCAAACAACAAAAGTAAGGATCCAATTGCAATTTAATAAGAGTATTTGTGTAAACAGGCAATGGTCAAAACAGGGGCAAACAGATACATACAGGGCATCCAAAAACAGGCATAAAGTCAAAAACTAGACAATGGTCAGAATATAATAAAATTGCTAAACAAAAGATCAGGAACACAGCAGGCAAAAACAGATAGCACATGTTGACTACAAACAAAGCCTCAGTTCGGAACTGGCGTACATGTGGTGTATAAGTAGTCTAGATTATCAGTAATGACGGGATTCAGCTGGGTATGAATCATCAATGATGAAAGGCAACTGGTGTGTGTGAAACGGCATGATGGGAATTGTAGTTCATAAATGTGACATGTAGTTCACCAGCGATCTGCCAGGAGCGGATTGCTGGTGGTCATGACAGTAAGTCCATAGGAACTACACATGTAAAAATCATGCTGCTGTACCATGGCTGCAGCAGGCGCAATGATTATATGTTGCACTTGAAAATAGTCCCCATCTTGGCATCTAGGTAACAGCTCTGCATTATATCATTGCACCTGCTGCAGCCATGATTATTACGGGTGTAGTTCTTATGGACCTTAGTTCACAATATAGTTCCTAGATCTATATCGATCAAGAGCAGGGGTGGGCAAACTCGGTCCTGGAGGGCCGGTGTCCTGCACAGTTTAGCTCCAACCTTAATCAAACACACCTGCTTATAGATTTCTTGTGATCTTAAAGACACTGATTAGCATGTTCAGGTGTGTTTGACTAGTGTTGGAACAAAACTCTGCAGAAACACCGGCCCTCGAGGATCAAGTTTGCCCATCTCTGATCTAGAGAATAGCAACTTTTCATTTTCATGATGTACATGGTATAACTACAGAAGAGTCATGCTTTAAATAGGAAAATTATCGAAACTTCTTTTTAACATTTTTTGATTGAGTTGCTAATGGTCTAATCCAATTCAATGATTTATGCTAAGCTAACAGTGTTCCATCCATATCGGCAGAATGGATTAAAAAATTATCAAACTTGACTGTTTAACTCTAGGGTAGTTGTAAAAGGAGCATATTTCAAATAAAAGTAGGGTGTAAAATGTCAAGACTTTCAGAAAAACCTCTGTCAAGTTTACCTTCATATGTGTCTTGATAAGCTTTCATTGTCTAGTTCGTGTTTTTGTGGAAGTGCAAACTTTCGATCAAAGTCACACAATCTAATAGCTTCAGGACACATGTATCAACAGTCAGAGATTCAAAAATGATCTTAGTTGACACCTGAATAGAGAATCTGTCACTCACTTGAGCTTTCCAACCTTTCTATCTTGGTTCTGTCACATGTTTTGATAACCCAATCTGTATCTGTTCCTTTATGTTTGTGTATTTCAGAGAGATCTCTCAGAGCCCATGGCCACTCAGGAAATGGACACCAGTAATGGAGTTCTGCTTCCATTCTATGACCCAGACACCAACATGGTTTACTTGTGTGGCAAGGTAGGATTACCTGCTTTACCTGATCACTGCTGCATGACAGGTTCCTCTAACAGCGCTAACAGAGATATAAACTTACACACAAGCGCATGCTGTTTACAGAAAACATGCCCAGCACAATCACTGCCTGTGGTAGATTACTTACTGTACATAGAGTAAACACAACCCTGCAGGCATAGGACATCAACATGACGTTATATTGAAGTTGATTTTGGATATTGTTTGGAAATGAAAATCCGGTTGACGTCAACCCAATCTCAAGCCGATGTCAATGTCCAATACCTAACCTAAAATCAACCAAATATCAACGTCTGATCATGGTACACCTTGACGTTGTGTGGACATTACCAATATGACATCAAACAGACGTTGGATTTTGGTCACAACCTAAAATCAACCAAATGTGATGTCGTTATTGGACTTCAAAACATTGTTGTCCTTAGACTAGGCTGGCTAGACATTGAATTTTGGTCACCTGACGTCATGACCTAAATCAAACCTAATATTAATGTCTTATGATGTTGTGTGCCTGCTGGAAAGGGGCTTTTGCACCGCAGGAACTTTTCCACAGTTCCTAGAACTCTGGGCACTTTTGGTCATGCTCACACTGCAGGATCTGGGAATGGTTTTAGTTCTAAGAACGTTATGTTAGGGCAACTTAATTATCTCTTGTTAGTTGCCTTCCCACTTGGTAGTTATAGGAAATAGTCATCAAGCTTGGATGTCTGAGAACTAAGGCCCAATCCCAAGGGGAGGGGCTTCAAAATTTACCCCTAAGAATTGGGACAGCACTATAGCACATGCACACATCATCATATGTGATGGCAATCTCTTGCTTTATTTGAGATCAGACGATCGCGACTGCTGCAGTTATTCCAGTTGCATTATTTTTTGGTATATATCTTCAGGAGATCACTGAAAGCATATATTATGTTATCATAACGATCTAATGTGGCAGTAAGATTGTAACTGTACTGTGCATTTACACAGTGGCCATATGCATCTATGTAAACACACCAAAAACAACAATAACGTTATAGCAGGCACTGTTAAAAGCTCCTTCTCAGTCAGTAGACTTTTCTGACAGGGTATCAGTGTCAGAATGTTGTGGGACTGCTGTACAGGAGTTATGATTAGGGATTATAGATCGCGAAATTGAGCTGTTTTTATTTTAGCGTTTTTTTTTAAAAGCGTGATGGTAAAACACAAACGCAGTTATGAATATATTAAAACGTGTTTGTTTGTTGTAAAAATTCTAACTTGTGGATTTCCTGACTTCCGGGTGAAGCTGTGGCTTTTCTTACCCCTTGGTTTCAAGTGTGGTCCTGAATCTTCGTTTGAAGGGGTGTATACCCCTTGCCCTTAGCCCTGTGTCTTCAAGCTAAAGAGAATAGGCACACCATTACCCCTTCACAGGCACGCCCAAAACAAGGTGTAGGGGTAAGGGGAAGGGATAAGGGGTAGAATTGGAATTGGGCCTAATTTTCACTCAAACCATTTTCCCAGTTGCATTTAAACCACCAGCAGAAACTCTGAAGAGATGTAAGGCAGTTGACAGTGAAATTAATCTGTCATCATAGTTCAATTTTATATATTTTATGTTAACAGAGAACAGGTGATGTGATTAAAACCAAAATGGAGAATCTAAAGCATCAAAAAGCATAAGTATATTTAAAAAGATTCTCAGTATTTAAGATTCTAATATACTTCATTGAACATGTACACAGAAACAGCATCTCTTATCATGTGTTTAATGTGTCACTGGTGTCAACTTGTGTTCAGATTTTGATGTGAAACTCCTTATTTTGTCACAATCTGCTTTGATTTCATTGAAGCGCTCAGTACGATTCACAAGGACTTTGCATAATATGTGAGAAAATAATGAAGATAATGTGATTGGTAGAATTCAAAATTGATAATATCTTGTGTGGTTTGGTTGAACGCAGTAAAGTGATGACTTCTTTTGCACATCTAATTACCATCACATTAGGGCAGTAACTGAAGTATAAGTGGTTTTAAATGTATTCAACCATATGAGCATTTACACTGTAAGAACAGTCCAATTAAAAGCATTTTTACCTTCACCTAAATAGTAGAAGGTCCCATAATGTTTACACCTGTATTTAAAGAGTTAGTTCACCCAAAAATGGAAATTCTGTTATTATTACTCACCCTCAGGTTGATCTTTAGAACACAAATTAAGATATTTTAGATGAATTCAAAGAGCTCTCTTATCCTCTATAGACAGCAATGATACCGAGATGTTCAAAGTTGAGAAAAGGAACCAAAAGCATTGCTACCTCAGGGGTTCAACTATAATCGCACAAAGCTCTGAAAACAAATTTGTGTGGCAGAAAAACTGTAAAAGATACTCTATCTACCATGTTAGATTAGGGTGTGTGTTTACCAGGGCAGTAAAAAGCTTGTATGCGCCAGAACCTAATGACAAATACAATATATTGCCCGTAGTTAATCCGCACCCTAAACTTAAACACAAGACATAGGTGAACAAAGTCATTGTTCCAAATTCTTTTGCCACACAAAATCTTGGAGTTTAGTTATTGGTTCCTAATCGGAACTTTAAATGTCTTGGGACCATTGCTGTATATGAGCTCTCAGATTTCATCTAAACATTTTTTATTTGTGTTCTGACCAGTGTAGAACAAGTTACTTTAAACAATATATAAATTACTGATTACTAATGGAAAATAGTAATCTGATTACATTACTAATTACTCCATGTAAAAAGTTATCAGATTACTAATTACTTTACTTTGAAATTACTTTTAAAAGATAAAATATATCTATAAAATGCAAAATAAACTGCAGCTTTCAGTGATTTAATATTCACTAAAAACATTACAATGGGTTGATCACAGCAGCTTGACATACTCTAAAGACTTCAAGAGTTTGCCCAAAACTTAAAATTATTTCATTATTTACTTGTTCTCATCCTGTTTGTCTTTTTTTAACACAAAAGAAGACATTTAGAAGAAAACTGGACACCTGCAACAATTGACATCCACAGTATAAAAAGCTCTGAAGTGTTTGGGTGCTCTGTGTTTGTCTGAGGTAAATAGACTACAGAAATGTATATATTCCAAATTTTGAAGCTGATTGGTCAGTTCTTGTCACGTGACTCACAGTTTTTAACTGGGTGCACCTGGGAAATGCGAGCAGTATGTGCTTCCGATATGCGCACGTGCAATAGACACGATATGTGAACGGCCCCATAACCAGCTACGCTTCTCTTCACATTCAGAAGATACCTTCACTCCTGATCCTGCACAAAAAAAAATCAATTTAATCTATTAAGGCTGAGTTGGGATGCCCTGTTTTTAGGAGCCGTTGTCCTCCTTGGTGACGAGTATTGTCGTAGAATGCTTTCTATTTATGTGCTTGAACAAGTTGCTGGTCGAGTTTAAAGCAGTTGAAAGTTCTTTAGAGACTGGATATAGACTGAATTTCACCACGATTTTCTTTTGTTTTTACGCTCAATGAAATCAAATTGATGTCTGTATTTCCAAGTGACCACTAACTTCAGCAACCATTTTAGCTAGCGTTCTCCAGCAATTTAAAAGTGCATGTTTATTAACTGACATTGCAGTGGAAAATGGGATTTAAAAGAAGCATTTTTTTCTTGCTAGTAACGCAATTACATTGACTTTAGCAACTGTGATCAAATTACACAAATTTCAAAATGTAATATGTTGCATTACTGTGTTTTCAAAAAATGTAATTAGAATTCAGTAATGTGTTACTGTGGAACGCGTTATACCCAACTCTGGTTTTGAGGTTGAATGAAGGTCTCATTTTTGGATGAACTAATTCTTTAATGTCATCAACTTGTTTTTGACAAAACCCCATCTTGATACTATAAATGTGCGATGAACATTGATAATTGTTTAAATCTAGTGTTGTCTTTCTCACAGGGGGATTGTACCATTCGTTACTTTGAGGTGACGGATGAGTCACCGTATGTTCATTTTCTGAGTCTGTACAGCAGTAAGGAGCCACAGAGAGGTGCTGGTTTTCTGAGCAAGCGAGGAGTGGATGTCAACAAGTGTGAAATAGCAAGGTGTGAACCAGACTGCTGTGGGATTTCAGTACAATGTACATACTGTTGCCACTGTTTGATTGTTTGATTCTTTGAATCTAATCCCGTTTGGGTGTGGATTTAATTGCATTTCATTTCCTTTACTGAATTGTATGATAATATTTGAGTGTCAATTTCTTGGCAAAGCTGTTTGACGGGTTATTTGACCAGGTTGTTTGACAAAGAATAAAAATACTGAGCAAATGGAAACCATCTTACAACAGTTGTTTGAATAATAATATTTAATAATAATAATAGTAATTCATATAGTAATAAACCCTACCAAAATGTATGGTTAATATTTTTTTCTTAGTGTTTTCTAAAATTGTGTTCCTTTCACAATTTGTCCAACAGAAATACAGGAAAGAATTATTTCAGCATAGTATTATTGTTACAAATTAAAATACCATCTATTTTTGAGAATATATATTAGGTTTTTCAGCATCATTGCTTCATTGTTCAGTTTTGCATGTGCATTCATTCATAACATGCTGATTTGGTGCTCAAAACGGATGAAATAAATTAATTAAATCAAATTAACACATCCTTTCTAATTAAATCTGTTCATTATTTTTTTTAAATGTTCCTTCAACCATAAAAGAAGTTTATACCCAGATGCAATATAATGTTTTGAAACTGCGATAATCACTAAAACGCTGGGATTTTGATTTCCTGTGTGAAAAGCCCTGATTTGTTTCCATTTGTGTCTATTCTTAAACAACATCTCTCAAGCGTTTGAATTCATCTCTGTTATTCTTCATCTTGTTTCATCAGGTTCTATAAGCTGCATGAGAGGAAGGTTGAGCCCATATCTATGACTGTGCCAAGGAAGGTGAGTTCAGTCTGCAGGCCTGACCGATCATTTGTTCAGTTCTGAATCTGTTCACAGTCAGAAAGGAGGTGGTAACGTCTGACTACTAATTGCTTAAGCCTGATTTATACTTCTGCGTCAAGTGACCGGCGTAACCCACGGCGCATGCAACGCACGTGGCTGTGCATTTATACTTCTGCGCGCTGTCTCTGTTGGTCTGCATTAACACTTCCGAAACGCTAGTTGGCAGTGAGGTGTAAATGTCTCTCTGTGTCGAGTTTCTTCGCTGCTTTTTTGCTTTTTCTGAATACTTCCGGGATGTACAAGTGGCTCAAACTCGCTCATTTTGAGGCAGCAACCGGCGGACGTGCAGCAACTTTAACTATGAGGTAAACACAAAACAAAACTTTCCATACGGAGCTCCTTCAAGGTACTCCACACTTGTAAACAATCGCTACATTGGGTTCGCGCCTTTCGTGCGGCTCTCGGCCCCGCCCCGAATCGTCAGCGCTACCAAGCCGACCAATCACAGAGCTTGCGCTACGCGTCGTTGCGACGTGTAGTTAAATTTTTTGAGAGGTGCACGTCAGTGACGGCGACGCCCACGGCGAAGGGCTATGTGTCAGCGCCGTAGCATACGCCGGTGTTTGACGCAGAAGTATAAATCAGCCTTCAGTCATTCCATATCACCATTTGGATCACTGAGTAGCAGCTTCTGATAGCCATTTTAAATATCAGTTTAAAATACTTTTTATTTTACATAATTGTTTTTGTTTAGGTAACTGCACAGGGTGTTTCTTCATTATAGGCACCTATCAGCCAAACTGACTACAATTATATTTTTGTGATTTTTTTTTTGATATTATGATTATTATTATATATTTTTATGATTATTATGAGGGCATGGGGGCTAAGTGGTTAGCACTGTTGCCTCACAGCAAGAAGGTCGCTGGTTCGAGTCCCGGCCGGACCAGTTGGCATTTCTATGTATAGTTTGTATGTACTCTCTGTGGTTGCGTGGGTTTCCTGGATTCAGGCTGAATTTGAAAAATATTTCATATATATTTTACCTTTTATATATCTTAAATACTATGTCATCATGCTGGAAATCTTTTAATCTAGTGTTTTTAAGGATTTAAGGATAAACTGCTTAAAAATGCAAGTGTGCTGCTTTCAAAATAATTTATCTTACTAAATGGTTTCTTATTTAAACACAATATTATTATTATGATTATTTTTCTTCTTTTGCATAATTTGGTGAAAAGTACATTTATCTATGTAAATGTGTCATTTGCCACGGTTGGATATAAAGTGCTGGAAAAGTTTGGAGACGCTTCAGGAAAGTGCTTGAAATGTGCTTAAAGGGGCGGTCTAAATTTGAAACTTTAGTTGATCTGTAATGAAGCTTTGTGAACATAAACTACATCTCTAAATGTAATATGCTCAAAGTTCAATGCAAAAGGACATTTGTTTTTACAAATTTAGCTTTATAAAGCCTACAGTGAACAAAGTTTGGGGAATACAAATTATACATCCAAGCTAGTAAGATCACAAATGCTTCAGGTTACATGCATTCCCCACACGCACACACCCTGTGCAGCGCATCTGATTTGAGCTGCAGAACTTGTTTCTGTTTCTGTATTTGGGCTTCTGCTTACAGTTAAATTTAAATTATGTTCCAGAGATTTATAAAACAATATATAGCTAGCATTTGACAAAGGACAGCTTCCAGAATCTCCCCCAGTTCCATGCTGGATTCAGCTAAACTGAGCCACAATCTGTTCTGTAAGTATTTTATTTGTTAAATTGGTCAACTGCATGCACAGCATTAACAGTAGCATTAACAGTATGTTGTAGCGAGAATGTAAACTACAGGAAATGCTCTTTGGCACCGCTAAAAATTTAGCTACAAATTCATATTTATAAGTCAATCCTCTGTAAACACTGTCTCGCTATGCAGGTCTCTCTATGCAGTGACTTTTCTCTGCCTTGAACATCTCAAATAACAAACTCGCAAAAGATATGCGAATGTTTCATATTACTTGCACATGCTTATAACCTGAATATATGTAAAAGACTTCTCAGATTTTATTCAAGAGAGCAGACGTGAAGTTCAGCTGTGTGCTCTTCATGTTTCTGTCTGATTCAAGCAGCTAATGCTGCTAAAGCTGCCTTTCCACTGCACATGACAAGCGACAGATCAGAAGTTATTCATTTTCAATGGAGAGTACTCCGGGAGTTACATGGAGTTTTGATCATCTCCGTATGTGGAAAATTCGGATCTGATTTGAGCTGCGAATACGATGAAATATTTGAACTCCTGCGACTAGACCGTATGCAACCAGCCGACCGAATGTGATGTATTTCAGTGTTGTCCAAGCAGGTCCGTGTGCACAAGATGAGAAATAGTAGTTTTTTTTTCTTTATTTTTTTTTTATCTGAAAAAAGCCTATATTAACAAACATTTCTATTCATAAATGAGTTATAAAATATGATTTTTAATGTTGTCTCCACATTTCCTCCAAAATATTTAGTTGTCTTTGAGTTTCTAGTATTCATTCATTCAATCATGGTGAACACACGGAGAATAAAGACCCTTGCTTTTACACTCTTTTATTTTGGACACTGTGTGCTTCTCTCCCATGGTGCACGACAAAACTGAAAATTCTGTGCGACAGCCACAAGGGGGCATATTCCGACAGTCATGTCCGAATGTTGTGTGCAGTGGAAAGGCGGCTTAAGAGCTGCTCTGACTGACAGTAGTTACACAGTGCAAAATTGCGCGCTTGTAGGGGCGTGACGTGGAGCTAATCCACAAACCACTGAACATTACGTTAGCTGACCAATTAGTGCCTCCTGAGGGCGGGTCTTTCAGAGGAATAGGAAAGTTTGACATTTATTTTCATGTGAGCTGAGTATAATTAAAGTAATATATATGAAAAAATAATGTGATTTTCTTCAAGTGAAGCAATAACACACACTGCTTTGCATCTTATACACACAACCAAGCCTTAAAATTACATTCTGGACCACCCCTTTAAATTTGACTTTGGAAAAGGTGTAAGAAGCCTATATAATAAAAATATATAACATATAATACTTTATTTAATATTATATTTTGTATTACTCTTTTATTTTAATTTATTGAAATATAATTGAAGGTATTTTGAGAAGTGTAACTTTTTTCTTTTTTTTATGGAAGTTACATTAACCAAACCATTTGATTCTTCCCATTTTACCTTCTAAGTAACTTGAATTGATTTAGGAATAATTTTGTATTTTCTGGGTTTTTCCAAGTAAATTTACAAATGTTGTCATTTGCCACTTAAATGATTTAGTTCAGTTTGTAACAAATAAACCAAAGTCATGCTTCTCACACTTTAATATCTCATTCAGAAATATAAATCATTGATTGATTGATTCATTCATTCATTCATTCATTCATTTTCTTGTCGTCTTAGTCCCTTTATTTTTAATCCGGGGTAGCCACAGCGGAATGAACTGCCAACTTATCCAGCAAGTTTTTATGCAGCGGATGCCCTTCCAGCCGCAACCCATCTCTGGGAAACATCGACACACACTCACAAACTACGGACAATTTAGCCTACCCAATTCACCTCTGAGCCGAGGTTCGTACCAGTGCTGTGAGGCGACAGCACTACCTACTGTGCCACTGCCTCGCCCAATATAAATCATGTCATCACTAAATTACTCTTATGTCATTCTAAACCGACATGACTCATAGCAGAAGGTACTTTGAGAAATGTTTTTAATATCCATACAGAAAAAGTGAACTTAAACCACAGCTGTCTAGTTCCCCTTATTTATTAAATTATCTTAGTTCCCGTGAAGAAAGTGCATGCAACATGCATAAATGACAACAGGATTTTCATTTTTGACTGAAATAGAAAACCTTCCCATAACTGGCCTTTTGCTGTCATTTGCTGAATTTTCTAAAATGCCCCCACTGCAGTATTTTTGGACTCTGTGTTTCCATAAAAGAGGAAGTATGAAAATTTGAAAACAACCCATAGGCATATTATTACCAGACTGCATTGTCTGTCCAAATGAAACTTTCTTCTTCTTTCAATTAGTCTGACCTGTTTCAAGGTGATCTGTACCCGGATACAGCAGGATTGGAACCGGCTCTTCTGGCGGAGGATTGGATAGCAGGACAGGATGCTCCTCCAGCCCTCGTTTCCCTCAGTGGAGGCTATACAGCTCCTCCATCCAAAGGCGGGACACTGAGAGGACGACCCAAACTGCTCTCTCCGACTAATACTAGTCCCACCAGCACTACTGCACCAGCAAACCCTGTGACGGTTGAGATGGAAAGCGAGGGTTTGAGCCACGGGCGAGGTGGAAGAGATGTAGATGGTGGGATAGAGAGAGTGAAGAAAGAGGTGAGCGACAGTATAACACAACAGGTGAAGCCATGAATCTCTAGATCAGAGGGGGCAAACAGCAGCTCCTATGCAGCCCACTGAACATCATTATCCAGCCCACAACGGAGTTTCTAAAATGCTGTTTCTGAGTTTGATTGTAGAATTTGTAAGTGGATGCAATACAAGCGAATGCCGTTTGATGGCAGTATTGCATGCAGTACAGTTAGCGGCAATAGTAGAATTAAAACACGTTCTCGGATATTAAGAGATGAGTATAAACGGAGGTCGGAACCAGCTCCAAGTGGGTGGGACTTGAACTCCAAGTGGGCTGTAAAAACCTGGAGTTATTATTTTTATTTATTTAATGTCTTGTACATGACAGTCTACTATTGTGCTTTATAAATGTCCACACCTATCCCAACCCTAAACCCAAACTCACTGTAAACTGATGTGTTTTATTAATATCTGCTCCACCTACACCACCTAAACCCAACCTACTTGTGGTTTTAATCCCTCCCACTTGGAGGTCACCCAACCTACTGGCGGTGTAATCCCTCCCCCTTGGAGGTCTCCAGGCTGCAGCGATACCTACTTGGATATTACCGTTACTCAACCGTTGATGAGTGAGGCAAAAAAAAAAAGTAAAAGTTGACTCTGAATGTTGTGTGTTTACGAAGGAATTGACACCAAAATATTTCTTCACCAATATTAAACAGAAAGCGGTATGTCTAAAATGCCAAGAAAGTCATATTATAGATTATAACCAGCTTTTTAAAGATTATTTAACTCTCGTCATGTGAGATTTTTTTGTCAGACAATATATTTTCTATTTTCCACTGTTAAAAGTTATTTTATAAGGGATTTATGTCATCGTTTTATGATTATTGATAAGTACTAGGGGTGTGACAAGGGGCTAGGAGATCTAGAGAGACTAAATCACAACGAGATTTCTCATCGAGGTGAAAAGTTGTCTTGTGAGTTGTGATGTTATGATACAGGTGAGGGTGAATTTCGCACTGATGATTGGAGGCAGGATTAGATTCAAACTGCACATCAAGTGCTTTGCACACGTCTGGCAACCCGGCCTGCCTGTGTGTTGAGCTTCACTCGTTTGCTTGGGCGGGTGTGACATAACCACTTTTTTTAGTTCAAAGGTTGTCACATCCAAAAGCAAAGGCTGCTCCAACTGCTGCCAGAAACGTTAACCACAGCTCATAACCATGCGATGGAATAGCACTTTAGATATGCTTTAAGTCATAATCGTCGTAAACACAAATTGAATATAGAAGTGAAATATTCCTATTTTAGTCAAAACAGTCCAAACCAAACTATTACTGTGGTGTGGGACTTTTAGCCGCATTTTGTGACAGGATAAGCCATACGCACATGGCTGTTTGACACTATTCTTTGCACCTACTGAGTCAGTAAAGAACCACAGACACTCGCATCTCTAAATGCACACACATAGTGAACTCCTGGAGACACACACACACACACACACACACACACACCCATCGTCAATTTGATTTCTTGTGTGAAATTGTACAGTGGAGAAGCCAGCCAGTAGAGTTTATAGCTAAATATTTAGCTGTGTTTGCATGTTCTTTATGGCATGATTCATGAAAATAGAAGTAAAATAACATTACAAGTTGATTTAAAAAAAGCACCTAAATAGTTTTGCATTTCGTCTTGTTCTCGTGAACCTAATCTCATGTCTCGTCTCATCTCATCTCGCACACACCTAATAATAGAGGTGCAAATTAATTTGTCTTGTAAATTGGATGCAATAATTACTATAAATCTTAATCTGTTATGTGTTGATGTGACATGTTTCTGTCAGTTAATATATGTTCCGTGCATATACAGTTGAAGTCAGAATTATTAGCCCCCCTGAATTGTTAGCCCCCCTGCTTATTTTTCCCCAATTTCTGTTTAACAGAGAGCAGACTTTTCAACATCTTTCTAAACATAATAGTTTTAATGACTCATTTCTAATTAGTGATTTATTTTATCTTTGTCATGATGACAGTAAATAATATTTGACTAGATATTTTTAAGACACTTCTATAAAGCTTAAAGTGACTTTTAAAGGCTCAACTAGGTTAATTAGGCTTACTAGGCAGGTTAGGGTAATTAGGCAAGTTATTGTATAATGATGATTTGTTCTGTACACTATTGAGAAAATATATAGCTTAAAGGGGCTAATAATTTTGTCCCTAAAAATGGTGTTTAAAAAAATAAAAACTGCTTTTATTCTAGCCGAATAAAAACAAATAGGACTTTCTCCAGAAGAAAAAATATTATCAGACATACTGAGAAAAATTTTCTTGCTCTGGTAAACATCATTTGGAAAATATTTTAAAGAAGCAGAAAAATTATGAAAGGGGCTAATAATTCTGAATATCTGAATTCTGATATATATACGTGCACTATAAATAAAAGTTATTTTATGAAGGATTTGGCATGTGGCCCTTCACTTGGTTTACAAAACTTGAAGTTTATCAATCTATCTTTGGAGTAATTAAAAATTGAATTAGTCTTTTAATTTCTTTATTTATATACTTAAATATCATATAATTACATTAATAAATTTATCTGTTTTGTTATATTAATAGTTTTATCAATTGATTCAATTCAGCTTTATTTGTATAGCGCTTTTACAATGTAGATTGTGTCAAAGCAGCTTCACATAAATGGTCATAGTAACTGGAACAGTGTGGTTCAGGTTTTAGTGTTTAAGTTCAGTTCAGTTCAGTTTAGCTCAGTTCAGTGTGATTTAATCATTACTGAGAGTTCAAACACTGAAGAGCAAATTCATCGATGCGTAGCTCTACCAATCCTGAACCATGCGAGGCAGTGGCGACAGCGGAGAGGGAAAAAAAACTTCACCTGATGGGAGTGAAGAAAAAAAAAAACCTTGAGGGAACCAGACTCAGTTGGGCACGACCATTTTAATTTCTCCGCTGGCCAAAAGTCTTGTGCAGAGCTTCATTCGCCGTGGTTAGGCAGGAAGATGGCCTCAGCGAAGACTCGTCTGTCCCTGGAACAATTGAATGCATTTCTTGAGAAAAATTTTAATTTTTTTTTTCAAATTAAAAATGTTATCAAAATATTTTGAGACTTGTTGATTTCTTTGAAAAATAAACAAAATTTTGTTTACATTTATAGTTTTAATTTTCATCTCTATAATTAATATGCATTCATTTCTTGATGCCTGTTTATGATAAAGCATAAACGTGTCTTATCTTTCTCTCTTACACAGGAGGACCAGCTTTCAGACATCCTGACGGAGGTCCGGGCTCTGCGCGCTCTGGTTCTGGCTCAGGGTCACAGGATCGATGTTCTGGAACGGCAGCTCGCGCGCATCGAGGATGGCGAAGTGTGAAGGAAAAAACCACAAACACATCACGACACATAGCCTTATTACCCAGATTCAAAGAGCTTCACTGAAGGCTTATGGGAAATGTAGTTCCATTACTAGTGACGTAGAGATACAGAGAGACCTAACTGAGCTTTATTGATTACAAATGCACTGATACTTAATATGGTAAATGCTGCTCGTTTTGTGCTTCTAATAGGGCTGTTTCATCAGGTACTTGCTTCTGCTAACTACAGATACTTAATTCTGAATTTGGTTATGTCGACGTTTGCATAAACATGCAAAGTTTAAATGAAAAGCAGACTTGATGGTCTCTAGTAGCGTGCATTAAGACGGCATCTAACGAATGCTTCTGCTTAATAACAGTAGCGTGAAACCTTCAGGAATTGCTATAATCCAACATGCTGAATTAATTTCTTGCTTCGGCTAAAGTTTAATGGTGCTTC
Organism: Danio rerio; assembly: GCF_052040795.2. Lineage (NCBI taxonomy): Eukaryota > Metazoa > Chordata > Actinopteri > Cypriniformes > Danionidae > Danio > Danio rerio. The sequence continues at coordinate 18,674,742 of NC_141027.1, read as the reverse complement.
TCAACGTAGATCGACCAGCACTGTTCCTCTCTTCCATTTTAGTGTATGTCTTAACACATGTAGCATTGATTTTTGAATGCCGGTAGTCAGAGTTTTGTGTGTGCGTGTGTGTGTAGCATGTGATAGAAACTGTACTTGATGTTGAATGAAATTTGTGAAGGATCCATATACCGGAGCAAGATAAGCTTGTAGAGCAAACAGCAAAAAATAATAATACAGATGTAGAACGATTAAAAATGTCCAGGTTACATTCAAAAAACATGCTTTTTTTCTTGCTGTTGAGACTTTCAAATAATTGTAAGCACATGTTTTGCTTTTTACTTCTTAATTTATTCTTGTTAAATTCCTAGTACTTTAATTTTGGAAGTCATTTTACCTTATATTACAGTTTAAATGCTCTTTTTTTAACATGTAAACATTATAATGTTTAATTTAAAGTGCACCTATGATTAAAATCATCCTTTGTAAGCTGTTTGGACAGAACTATAGTGTAGGTATAGTGTCCACAGTCATATTGGAGTGATAGAAACACAAGAAATCTCTTTTTTTATATTTCCTGACGTTAAAATATGATCCAAATCCCTTTTTATTTTTAGGCCCACCGCAACGTGACAGAGAAGCGTGGTTTTCCCCACTCACTGAATTGAATGACAGCCGCTTTTTAACATGTCTCCGCTTATAAACATATCCACGAGAGAGAACCTGTGCTAAGCAACTAGGATTAAAAGATCTGTTCAGCTTTCTGTGTTCATCTGTACCTCAAGAATAAGTTTAACAAGTTTTAAAAATGTTTAAATCAGTACATGTTTGAAATAATTACAGTAAAATTGATACGTAATTCATCACCACAGACGCATGTCAGTACAATTATAAAAGAAGATACTTCTATCCTGGCTTGTAGATGTTAAATCAGGTTTATTTTGTACATTACATAACATATGTCCATATAGAAGTGGATATTAATGTGTATCCTGTCACACTTACCATGCAAAAACATGCTTTAAACATTGTAACAACATTTTGTGTAACTCATCTTTGCAGAAAAGCTTGATTTATCTCCACAACAAATACATCAAATAATCATTGGGAAAGTTCTTACTTTAGTATTCCTCACTTACGGTTTGTAAGATCAGCTTGCTTATTGTCTGTCACTGTGCTGTTTATCTAATGCAGCATGAGATGAAGACACACATCAGAGCAATAGGGAGCAATCTCTGTGGCTCTGATGGCATGTGGTAAGGTTTGGCAGGGAGAACTAGCTCATTTGCATTTAAGGCACAGGCAACAAAAACAGCTACAATGTGCTAAGAGCTGAACATTCTAATGTTCATAAAGGTATAATAAATAATCTAATGGGTGGGTAAAACTGAAACCTTACAGACACATTCTATAGACACTAAAGTTTTATCTAAAATCTTGAAAAGGGGGTAAAATAGCTGCCCCTTAAGGTGGTACAGTATGAGCACCTATACAGTACAGTATGTGATAGTGTACAATCTCTTTAGGCAAAGACATAACACTAGATTCAGATCTTTTTATTGACATTTTAAATATCAATAACACTGACTTCAGAAAGATTTGGAAAATCAAAGCAATCCAAAAATAACATTATGGAAAGTATTTTAATTTGACATTTTATTTTATTATTTTTTTTCTACTTATTTACAACTAATTATCAATATTTCTGACATTCCAATGTTTTGAGACACTATAAATATTACAGGCTGACCAAATAATATTTGCTCTGAAAACAAGCTCTCTTTTTCTATTCAATTTACTCGTATTCTTGTCTTTCATTTGTGTCACCTGGATATGTTATTGCCAGTTTTGTTTAGATTCATACCTCTTAATGAATAACTGTTTTATTCCTGTTTGATAGACTATGAAATCTAACAGTAGAACGATGTGGTGTTTCTAGCTTTAGCTGGTGGTGTTTTTGTATTCGTTTTGTTTTAAGTTGCTCTTTAATCATTGGCACTACAATCAGGGAAGACTCAAAGCGAGGGTCGACTCATGCTTCTCTGCGGATGATTTTCGTTATGTCTAGCTGTACATGTTGTAAATTATCTAAGGACCCATTTACTTCAAACTTAAGTGCTAACTTACACTGTTCTTTTTAATAAATGACATTTGCCCATTTCTACCGGTTATCATGGTGGTTCATTATTCATCGCATCGCAAATACTGTCACATTTCCCCAGCAGGCCTGTGATTAAAGTCTAAACTAAATGTTTGGTGCTAAATTTAGAAATGAAAGTGTTTTGTACTGCAGGACGGAGATGTGATTTCTACTGTAAGTCTGCTCACTTCCTGTGCATTTTGAGCACGATGAAGGAGAAGTGAGGTTTACACAAGTCAAAAAATTATATGTACATTTACATTATAATGTACATAAATTAAATACTTGGCCAGCTATGGATGATGGGGGAAACATTATTTCTAACAATTAAAAATATATACCAGTTTTCCTCAAATATAACTATAATCTGAGGTGGCAAAAAAGCAAACATATATTTTAAAATATGAAAGAATGTATTTTCAAACTTTTTATAAAGATAGATAGATAGATAGATAGATAGATAGATAGATAGATAGATAGATAGATAGATAGATAGATAGATAGATAGATAGATAGATAGATAGATTATTTTTTAGCATACTAAAAAAGTAAAAATTCCCTTTTAAACACATTAAACTAAACTTAAAATGTAAAAATATATGCACATTATTACATTCAGCATAAAAACGCAGTTTTAAAATTTTAACCAATCACACACGTTGCAGTTGAGTTTATGAATGAAGCAGCCAATCAGAAGCCTTGGATTATTCATCAATGAAACCAATTGAGTTGAGTTACGCGCATGCTCTCTGACTGAATTCACGTATATCCTCATAAACATCAACAAACCGCTCGATGTATGGTAAGTAAATGCTTAATATAGTAGCTTCGATGTTATAATATGTTTTTTGCATAATTTGAGGTATACTAACGTCGCGGATAAACACTTTTTGTCTGTGATTTTATGAGCTGTTCGTCATTTTTAAAAACTTACGAAATTAACCGTTAAGGTACAGATGAACCCCCCAAAAACGTAAATAGCTTATATTACCCCAAATTAACATTAGTTTTGGTAAACTAATAATAGTTTAATCACGATATTTATAGTAGAACTGTTTAATGTGCAAATCAACAAGCCCAAAAAAAAAAAACAACTAACAATAATTTTGGTGAAAAGAGTACTGAAAAAATCATATTTAAGTAAAAAGACCATTATTTGGTCAAAAATGTAGTGTAAGTAAAGTAAAAGTATCTGTTTTAAGTCATACTGAAAATATGTGTAAAAAGTAGCCCTTTTTTAAACTACTCAAGAGTAGTGAGTATTACACTGTGACATGCTGATGCATTTATATGAAAAGTGTGCTTGTGTGTGTAAACGTAACATTCTGTAGTGCATTTAGTTATTGTGTAAGGCTATTTGGCTATTTTAATCCCAGCAGGTACAGGATGTCAACATGACATTAGATTGACGTTGTACCCCAATTATGTAGGACGTTGCATTATGTTTGGAAATGAAAATCGGGTTGATGTCAGAACTCAACATCAGGCCGATGTCAACGCTCAACATCAGACAGACGTTACATTTTGGTTACTTTCCAACACAACTTAAAAACAACAAAATATCAACGTCTAATGATGTTACAGCTTGACATTGTGTGGACGTTACCAAAATGACGGCACCTATCAGATGATGGATTTTGGTGAGAGGGGTCTGGCTGCAGACAAGGTGCAGTGCAATCTGGTCTGCATCCAATTCTTTTTAATGGGTTCACCTAACCCCACCGCTAACCCTACCCGTCACAGTGACGTCACTAGCTCCATTTGAGTGCATTGTGTCTGACATTGCATCGCTGAGTGATGCAGTCTCAGCTTGCATCATAAAGGCTGCATCCAGATACTATTGATTTTGGTTGCCATACGTGATGACCGACGTTGGATTTTGGTCACTTTCCAACGCAATCTAAAATCAACAAAATATCAGTGTCATTTCACATCATTGTTGGATACCAAAACAACATGATCCTTAGACGCTGGAGACCTAAATCTAATCTAATATTAATGTCTTATGATGTTGTGTATCTGCTGGGGTTAGTGACATGCATCTAAACAGTCTCTCGGTCATTGCGTGTAAAGATTTTAGACATCTTCTTGGACACTTTTAATGCTTCCAAACTGTTTGCTGCATTTATAAAGCACCCATGTCTTGAAATTGTTCAGTATGATGCGATTTACTATTCATGTGCGATTTGATTGAACAGGAATCGCAGGACGGATTTTTCTACCGAGTAGATCAAATAAAGTAGAGACTGCAGCTTGAAGAAAAAGAGAATAGTAAAAGAACCAATACTGCACTAGAAATGTAGTCAAGGGAAAGGAGAAGTATACTTTATAAAGTACAATTCTTGAGAAAAACTGCTTAATTACAGTCATTTGAGTATTTGTCATGTGTTACTTTACACCACTGGCCACGTGTCCAAAAAGATAATATAGTGGGCGATTGAAAAGTTATTATGGGCAGTCCAAAATCATGGTCAACCATTTGGTAGATCAGACTGTTAAAGGGTTAATAATAATTAAAGCAATAATAAAAGAAACAATAGGTAATATAATTTATAATAATAAGCTCTGTCCTGTAAAAAATAATGTGGTTAATAATAATAAATATTAGAGCCCCTTTACAGAGGGGATTTGATGAATTTCATCAGTCAGTAATTCAGAAAAAGTACTGTCAACAGCCAGAAAAAAAATAGATATATATTTTGGGGAACAAATTGTGTATAATTAGAGGCAAATAATGAATTATTGTGTCCTTGTAAAACTGTGTCTTTCCAAAAAAAAATCCTAAGATTCTTCAAAATATAGATGCATGACAAAAAAACCTTTATGAGAAAAAAAATCCTTTAAAATTGACTGTATTTGATCCAGATGTTTTATTTTCACTAGATTGAACAAAAGAAATCAACGAGCGCAAACTCTCCCTTCTGTCATTGACTGGCATTAATTTCTGACTTGGCTTGTGTCTCTGAGTATGTGTGTGTGCTGATGTTGTTCAGCTTTTGTGGTGTTGTGTAAGGGCCACATTGACATCAAAGTGTCTGCTATATATTCTCTCTGCAGTGAAGCACTCTTGTTTTCATGGTTCAGAGCATCTTTATGCTCGGCATTTACAACAGGATGTGGGCTGAGAAGACACTTGTGCTTCATATCTCAATCTTAAGCTAAAGGAAACTCTGTTCCACCAGAGTCTTCCTGTGTCGACTCCATACAGCTACACAATATTCAGCACATGCGTTTGTTTAACTGCATATTCACTCAGTAGTGGTGGGTTTTTAGAACTGATGGTTATGCATACTGCTATTCTGAGGTGTTGCAGATTTTAGTAAAAATAACAGATTTGTTTTATTTTTAGATTTTAGTTTTTGACATTTACCTAAACATCGTCCTCGAAAATGCTTTAGATTTTAGGATCACATAAGCAAAACAAAAATGAAATGATGTTTATTTATAATCCAGTGTGATTTGATTTTATTATCAGTAGTAATATGTAGCACTTTTTCATATCTATAATGTGTTTTTAAACTCTGTATACACGCATGTTTATATGTTTTTGCACCCTATAAATAAATACATTAAACCAAAAGTAAAATAATAAAAATATATAAAATAGGGTGAAATATTTTATCATATATAGTATAATATAATATAATATAATATAATATAATATAATATAATATAATATAATATAATATAAAAAGCAAAATAATATAATATAATATAATATAATATAATATAATATAAAAAGCAAAATAATATAATATAATATAATATATGTCAAAATGTCATTTAATAGTTGTTTTTTAATTCAGGGTAAATGCAGTTTTTAAAAATGTTTTATCCCACAAATAAATGCAACTATTAAATATTAGAGGTGCACGTGATACAACTACTGCAATAGTTTGTTTGGCGATACTGTATCCTTCCTTGAAATTCAATATCGATATTTTAAAAATGATATGATTTATAGCGGTTGTTTTGTTTGAAATCTAACAATACATCCTGATGCTAGACACCAGTATTCTTGATAGGTAGACGAGAGTGACTGAAAGGAAACGCTAGAATAGCTGCAAGCTGTTTTTTTTTCTCTCTTTTACCCACACTGCAAAAAGCATAGTGAAATGACATGCAATGTTAAAGACTCTGATTAATGAAAAGGATGACCTCATCATGCTCTGATTACATGAATATTTTGTTTTTTTCTGTGGCTTGGATCTAGGGCATATCGTCACCTTGGAATTAAAAGGTTCTGTCTGCGTTCTGAATGATTTTGAGATATTGAGCTTGAAAGTTTTTGCATTCCATAGCAAACAGTATGTGTGTAACATTTGTTTTTTAAAATAAAAAGTCTTAAAATTTAAACAACTTATAAAAAAAAAAACATCCCATAATGTAAGTCGTCATTTAATGAGAAAAAAGTCAACTCTATTTTGACAATAATGTCAGATAGAACCTTATAATTCAAATTTAGTTAAAGTAGTAATTTAGTATAATTTTTAACTAATTTTTTTATCTAAGCATGCTGGGTTCTAAACAATTGCTTAATTTTTTTCCCAACACAAGAAGATTAAGTCAACGTAAATAGTTTTTGCAAATTTAAATTAATTGAACATAAAACATTTAAGTTGTCTCCAAAAAAACTTTTTTAAACAAGGTGTTGGTTCAACTCATTGAATAAGTAGTTTGAAAATAAAAATTAAAAGTAATTTTTTGAGTGCGCTGTAGAAAATGCTGGATGCCACACAATCAATTTGTGTTGAGAAAACAGGAATGAAGTTAACTTATTAGTTTTGACAAATTTAAGGTAGATTGAACATAAAACAATTAAGTTGTCCCCCAAAAAAATGTTGTGTTGTGAGTTGTTTTTGCTGCTCATTTTAAATGTTTAAACAAACAGCAAACGTCATGTTTTGAGTGTGTTCAGTTTGTAATTAAATTCAAATGAAATTACTAATCTGAAATTAATAAATTAATATCTTAATATTTGATTTATATTAATAAAAAAATTCATTTATTTAAAATAAAAATCATTTATTTTAAAAATCTAACATTTACAATTTAAATTTTACGTCAATCTCTTACTGTAGATGGTTTCTCTCTCTCTCTCTCTCTCTCTCTCTCTCTCTCTCTCTCTCTCTCTCTCTCTCTCTCTCTCTCTCTCTCTCTCTCTCTCTCTCTCTCTCTCTCTGTTTATTTCCCCCGCCCCTGTTTCCTGCCTATATCATCAAGACACATTCAAATCTTCTATTTTGTGCTCTGGTTGGCTATGGGTTTATGGACAGTTGAATGAAGGTAAGTTATTTCTTCATTTTCGCAGATATTCTGATGTGTTTTTTAATTTTTCCATTTGCTCTTTCCATTTTCTTTTAACAGTTAACATTTAATCTATATTAAAATAATCTCTGTCAACCTGTTGTTCACAACCTTCCATTTTCCTTTGCAATCTGTACTGTAAATATTTTAGAAGCCTATCATCATGTGTGTGTGTGTGAAACATTAAGAAACAATCACACACAACGATGCTAATTATCCCTTCTTTAGGGATTTGATTCACTTTTGGCACAGAAAAAAGCTACAAGAAAATCTATTATTATTTGAGAGCAATCCACAGCAGCTGCTTTAACACAACTTGTGAATTGCTGTTAAGTGTCGTTAAGTGCTTTGAATGAAAAAAAGAAACATCACTGAGACTGGTGTGAATGAATAAGTAGTGTTAAGGCATATCAAGAGTTTCACAGATGAGTGACTTACATTTTTTCGTTTGCACTGCAATGATAATGTAAAAAAACCAAAGTGATTTCCTGCCAACTTTAAAAAAAATGAAAGCTGGCGTGCTTTACTTCCGTGCTTCTGCACTTTGGAGGCTTTCAAATGAAACAGTATATGGCGGGAGGGAGCTGGTGTTTGTGCGGCAAGAAAGCCACAGGTTGTCACAAACATGCTGAATAGTTTATTGAGCTAAATATAATGAAGTAAGTGTGTATTGTTGCATATTCTTTTGCTGCTGAATTCAGGTTATTATTATTTTTTAATCATTATTTAATATTATTTTTTGTTCCTTTATCGTATTCAAATTCAGCTTGATATATAATTTGAATAATTGTGTAATTCAGATTCAAAAAATCTAGAGCAATTGATGATTGCATTTTAATTTCATTAATTTTAATGATTGTTTTATAATTATACAGTAAAACTATGAAATTGTGATGCAATATTATGACCATAAAATATGTTATTTTTCTTTTTTTTTTATTATTGAAATGGGTTTGTAAATGCTCTTTTTTTATGCTGTAGATTATTCTGATTTAGTGTTCAGTTTTTATCGGTTATTACTGCTGCTGCCCGTCTATTAATAGTTGTTTAAAATTATTATTTTTTCTTAATATTTGACGAAATAAATTAAATAAAAATCTATAGTGAGCTGATTTTTACTTGCAGTATTTATAAAAAGCACTTCCTTTATATGCAGTTTTTTTTTACTTTGTATGCAGAAATGCTCATGTTTATTATTAGATTTGAAAGTAATTTTAACGGCTTTCATTTTTTTGCAATATAGTTTTTTCAATTATTCAGGCTTTTTAGTAAAACAAAAAGTTCAAAATAACATGTTTTGTAACAAATACTTTATTTTTTTACTATGAATTTTGGATCTATTTAATGCTTTTTTGTTACCAAATAAAGATTAATGACTTATTTATCTTATTTGTTTTTATATAAGAGTTTCACTTACCCCAGATTTCAGCAATGGAATAATGACTCCTGAAAATGATACTTTTTTTATCACAGAAAAAAAATGACATTTAAAATTAAATTTAAATTGTAAAAAAAAAATTAAACGTTTCTTTATTTTTACTTTAATTTTCATCAAATATATATTTTTTAGTACTTGATGAAAATAAAAAAAGCACTTTCATCACAAAATTAAAATAAATTGCCTGACAGCAAGAAGGTCACTGGTTCGAGTCCCAGCTGCATCGGTCAGTTGGCATTTCTGTGTGGAGTTTGCATGTTCTCCCCGTGTTGGCATGGGTGCTTCGGTTTCCCCCTCAGTCCAAAGACATGCGCTATGGGTGACTTGGATAAGCTGAATTGACCATGTACAGTTTTCCATCACATAAAAAAACAATATTTTTTATTATATTTAAAGAGTAGTAATCTTTTAAAATATTGCTGTTTTTTTTATTGTCATCAAATGAAAATGTAAGTAAACTAAATTTGACGAAAATACGAGAAGCACCTTCAAAACATTTAAACTCAAATTTATTTAAAATGTAAACTTTTTCATCACTTAAATGTCATTTATATTATGTGTAAATAGTATTTTAAAGTATGGCTGTATTTTTATTGCAATATTCATCAAATACATGTTTTAATTCGAGATGGAAATAAGAGAAGTACTTTCAAAAACATTTCAACTCTGACTTATCTCAAACTTCGGACATACAGACATTTACTCAAAAAAATTAAGTTTGCTCTTTGTTTAAACCAGGGGTTTTCAACCAAATCAGCAGGATGCCCTTTTGGATCTTTCACTTACTTTGAAGACTTTAAACTTTACATGGACATCAGTAATATAGTTATTTACCTTAATCTGAATAAGACAATAAGGTGTTTATGTGGTGTTTTTTGAATGTTGTGTCACCAGGTTATCCACGTTTCCTGCAGTCTCATGTGATTTTAAGTGTTTGAACTTAAATTTCTAGACTTTAACTGCAGTTCGGCCGTTTCACTTTCACTCATGAAAATTTCATTCATGCCCCCGTGACAAATACTGGGGTATTAGAAGGCGAGTATGAAGTAAGGACTGGTAGAAGTGTGCTGTTTTCGTGAAATTTAATACCGCACACTGAATGGAATCGCAATGTGTGTCTTCACTCCTTTACTGACTGCCGTGTGTGTAGATCTTGTTGCAAAATGTGGCAAAAAGTCCTACATGACGGTAATAGTTTGATTGCGGTGTTTACTTCAATAATGCCACTAATATATGCAAGTGAAATTGGACAAACTTGGTGGGGTGTGTGTCCTAAAAGGTTGAAAACCCCTGGTCTAAACTACTTTCTTAAAACGAGCTGAAACAACACAACACAAAAAGTATAAGTTAACTTAAATCCTCCATTTTGTCCCAAAAAAAATTGTTTATGTGGAACTGTTTATTTTTTACAGTGTTTATTTAACAAACTCTACATTTCCTTCCATAGTCATGGCGTCAGGAACGGTTGACAGCACTCCAACTGTCCTTGCCCTCCTCTTCATATGGGTCATCCTTGTTCTGGCTCTGGTTTACTTTTACAGAAAACTAAACACAGAAACGAACGGCCAATACACCGTCCAGCGGATGGTGTTTGCCCCCGGCGGCCTGCGGGACCAGCTGAGACAAGGAGTCGGCGTCGTGGAAAACAGATTTGACGTCCATATTTGGCCTCAACCCCGTGAAGATGAAGAGAACATCAGAGACAAAGATGAAGATGACGAAAATGATCAAGACAAACAAAACGACACCTGCACGGAGGAGCGAGAGCAGGAAAACCAGGAGGATAAAGATGAGGATTCCTCAAGCGATTATTCCAGCGTTGACCTGAGGGAAAGAGCAAAGATGCAGAAGGCTGGAAACAAGAATGAAGAGAAAGAAGACGAGGAGGAGAAACCGAAGGAGGAGGTGGAGAAAAAAGAAGAGGAGGTGGAGGATGATAAAGCAGAAGATGTGAAGAAAGAGGAGAAAGTGGGATTGCTTGTTGATCTCAAGCCATTCACAGGCAGCGCCATTTGGTCTGAGGAGAGTAAAGAGAAAAAAGAGGGAAATGACTTTACGGCTTTATGAAGCACAGAGACGTTGCTTGAATTTAAAAAAGGTGGGAAATCAAGGGACTTTATCAAATGGGTTACACAATGCTCTTGTTGTTTTTTGTATTTTTTTTATTTGAGCTAGTTTAACCCTGTAAAGCCTGATGTGGAAAAATCGTGCAAAAAAATTGGCACACACTTTACAACAAGGTTTAATGTGTTTCTACCTTAGAAAGCAAAAAAGATGCTTAGCATTTAGCAATAAAAGGTCATTTTAATTTTAACAACTTTTGACTAATAGAGTAATGGAGTTTATAGTAACTGATTTCTTTTATCTTTGTCTTGATGACAGTAAATAATATTTGACTAGATATTTTTCAAGACACTTCTATACAGCAAATGCGACATTTAAAGGCTTAACTAAGTTAATTAGGTTAACTGGGCAGGTTAGGGTAATTAGGCAAGTTATTGTATAATGGTGATTTGTTCTGTAGAATATCGAAAAAAATGTATAGCTTAAAGGGGCTAATAATTTTGACATTAAAATGGCTTTTAAAAAATTAAAAACTGCTTTTATTGTAGTCTAAATAAAACAAATAAGACTTTCTCCAGAAGAATAAATATTATCAGACATACTGTGAAAATTTCCTTGCTCTGTTAAACATAATTTAGGAAATATATTAAAAAATCAAAGGGGGGCTAAAGATTTTTTATTATTTAATTTAAATATATATATATTTTTTTCTTTTTTTTCCTCAAAGTTAACAAAAATTCCAATAATACAGAATAACACCATAAAATAAAACATTCACACATAGTATGTAAAAATAAATAAATAAACACAATAATAATAGTAAATAAAAAAGGATGAGATACAGTATAAACCAATCAAAAAGCTATTTTATCCAATCATGTGGTGCTATTTGCGTATAATCCAAAAAATAGATACCCTGATAACCCCTTCCTCTAAAAAAATATGTGGTCTTTTCCAAGAGTACTAAGTTGCAAACTTCTGAGAACAACAGCCCAATTGCTACCTCCATGTAGATTGTATAACAATTATCAGTATCAGCTTCAAGGTGCTGTGAAGTACTTTGAAATGTGTATTTATCTTCGATTTTGATCTTAACTGAAACATGAAGCCAGGGTGGTACATAGAGTAGCTCCTCCCCTTTTAATACAGTCAATGGGGTTTTGTTTTTATGACAGCTCTGCCGAGTTGTTGAACTCAAGCGCATCAAATGAAAAGCAAATGAGTAGCGTCTTAAAGGGGGTGGGGCATGTCAGATACAAGAGAGCATTTGATTGGTCAAGATTTGATGAGAAACTGAAGTATGAGGGGATTCATTTAGGCGGAAGTGACAAACTGCAAGCGTTGGATGTTTATATCAGGTTTATATCCTTAAATGTGAATTTTATTACTGTATTGGAGCACACTAGCTTATATCCTAATGACTAACATTAAGTTATATGACTTTAATAGCACAATTTTACTGGAAATTTGAATTTGTATTATTTCCAAATAAACATACTTCTGGATCCAATCAATTATTTGGATACATGATATAATCTTGCGCACTGAATAAAATAAAATAATTAAATGATATTTTTAAAGGTCTGTTTTTAATTATCAGATTTGATGTACAGGCTGTTTTGTAAGACATTAATATGGAGCCCATAACTGAGGTAAAACGTTGGTTTTATCTACAAATAAAGATTACGTTCTGATCGTTATTACAGCGTAGCATAAAATGTAATATCAGTTGTCAGTTTATATCTCCTAATAATGCTTAGTCTGATCATTTTTAACATGGAATACAATAGAATGATACATAAATACAATAAAATGCAACATAAACAGTACAATATAATAATAAAAATGTTCCCCTAAAGCCTAATGTATCATATTTGATTGTTACATTCAGTTTTTTTCTAATGAAGAATGAATAATCAAGACAAACTAAGTTGCTTCAGTCAAGTAAACTTTGCTAACAATAAAAAAGTCACATTATTTCACAGTTAAAAGACCCACAAATTATACTAAAAAGTATTTTACTTGCTGGGTTTCTTATTAAGTTTTTATTAAGATCATGCTTTTCATAGCAGGTTTTTTGTAGAATATGTGCAGGCTTTACAGGGTTAATTTTCTGTAAAGTGGCTCCACACCGCTGCTGTTGTTAGTTTGATCCACTTCCTGTTGTTTTTCTGCAAATGCTGACTGTGTGAACAAAGTACATTTGAAACTTTTGTAACCTTTTTAGAAGATGTAAATATATATTTTTTTGCAATAAAAATGTTTTTTGTGTGTGTCAGAAAATGGGCCGTGTTTTAATTAATATTGCAGGAGTCATAGATGGGTGATTTGTCAAGATCATGTTGGACTATTAGAACACAATGTGTAATGTTAGGACACTGAACCAGCAATCTTTCTGAGGCTACACCCATGAACCACATCTCTTATCACGGTTGGTTATTCTGAAATAGGTTTCATGTCTTGGGTCTTGTGTAAAGATGAGGATGATAAGAAATGCAAACTGAAGCACTTTTTCGTGTAAACAAAAATTGTGTGAAGAGGTCAAACAAAAAGTCAACTATAACTGTTTGGTACTGTGGTGAAAGCTCAAATTTTGCTAAATCAAAGTTGGTACTTGTTATTAAGCTTTATGGCTTTGATTTGATCACAGTTTCGGAAGAAATCAATTGATTTTATCATTTGGTCATTTGATTTTTATCATGTCATCTGATCACCATAGCAATAGACTTTCTGGTGTTTTTGAAGAAAGACCAAATATAACCGTCTGGTGTTGGTTGGCTGACAAAAAAAACTTGCACGAAATATCATAGCATTGTTATTGATAAAATAAAGATTTATTTATTTTACACTTCAGCAATAAGTAAGAATAAACTTGATAGTCCGCTATATTCTAACCAAACCTAAGTCTGTGTTTTAAAGTGTTACAGAATTAGTTTACTATAGTTACATTGGACTTTTTTGACCCCAAATAAAACATTGCAGTAGCCAAAAGTATCCACTAAAATATTTAACCTTAATTTCACGGTAAATTACTGGCTAATAATTTCATTACTTTCACATTAATATACTGTATGTGAATTAACAGCAAATTACTGTGAGGTAGTTCACAGTAATTTACTGTGATTTTGCTATATTGAATTACTGTGAAATTAGAGCCATTTAGTGTAACTTCACAGTAGATAGTAAAGTCCAAATAGGTGATTTCACAGTATTATCTTGTAGAATAACTTTATTTTACTGGGAAACCTCGGCTACTCATTCTGACATTTACCCTGACTTTGAAATAATTTTGGGTGTTTAACAGTGTTTGGTTTTATAAATCAATTACTTTTGTTCCAGTTTATTACATTTTGGCTAAAAATTGGCATTAAATATGATTTTATATTTCCATGTTAACCTTAAAAAATAAATTAAAGGTGCAGTGCACCCAAAAATGAAAATTTCCAATGACATTCAAGTCGTTTCAAAACAGGATGATTTTATTTTAAGTTATATTTGAAGAAATCAAATTGTTTTGGGGGCAGCAATAACATTCTGTTATTTCTAAGTGTAAAAAAGTGCCAATAGCATAAAAGTTCATTTGTATCAATGACTATTGAATGAAATAAAAAGAGCTTGAATTCCTACGACCAGTATGCAAAAGATGTAGCCCTTTTTACAGTAATTTGCTGTAATCATGCAATCTGCCTTAATTTTACAATAAAATTATGAATACAACATATTACTGTGAATTTTTACAGTTAAATACTCTGAAGAGATACTAATGTAATTTAATGTGAAAAATTACAGTAACTTGTTGTAAAAAATCTGTACATTTTTTACAGTGTATTGTACGGGTCAAAATATTTTTTTTTATGCCAAAAATCATTAGAATGTCAAGTAAATAAGTACATATTTTGTACATTTTCAAACATATAAAAACGTTGATTAGTAATGTGCTTATAACTTAATTTGGTCAACTTTTCTCAGTTGTACAATTTTCTAAGTATTTTGATTTGTTTGAACCCTCAGATTACAGATTTTCACACAGATTTATCTTGGCCAAATGTTGTCCTGTTATATAAGAGTAAAAATAAATTAAAAACTTATTTATACATCTTTCAGATAATGCACAAATCTCAATTTTCAAAATTGACAAGAACACACAAAACTGGTTTAGTAGTCTGGGGTCATGTTTCATTTCCTGTTTGCTTTTAAAAATAGGTTTCTACTGTCATCATAAAACTTTAAATGATTGAATAAATGAATTATTCAACAATAGTACATTGGGCAACGCAGTGGTGCAGTAGGTAGTGCTGTCGCCCCACAGCAAGAAGGTCGCTGGTTTGAGCCTCGGCTGAGTCAGTAGGCGTTTCTGTGTGGAGTTTGCATGTTCTCCCTGTTCGCGTGGGTTTCCTCTGGGTGCTCTGGTTTCCCCCACAGTCCAAAGACATGCAGTGCAGGTTAATTGGGTAGGCTAAATTGTCCGTAGTGTATAAGTGTGTATGGATGTTACCCAGAGATGGGTTGCAGCTGGAAGGACATCGGCTGCGTAAAACCTATGCTGGATAAGTTGACGGTTCATTCCGCTGTGGTGACATCAGAATAATAAAGGGACTAAGCCAAGAAGAAAATGAATGAATGATAAGTACATTGATTTCTCCCAGATAAACAAAGTGAGCAGCACCAGAAGGTTATAAACAGTGTTGAAGAAAGTTACTTTTGTAGTAATTCATTAAAATACCAAGTTACTCTCCAAAAACAAAACTACTTGCATTATTTAGTTATGTCTTATGGTAAGTAATGTGTTATGTTACTTTTGAGTTACTTTTGCCGTACTTTTTCTTACCTGGCTTGTTCTCTTTTAGAACTTGCAGGGGACTTATTTTTTTAAATAGAGGAGATTTGCAATTAACAGCACACTATACAACCTTTATTTACCTTAAAAAACAAACAAACATTTAAAAAATATGTGGGATAAAGTTATCTTTGGAGAACATTCTGACCACAGAGCTTTAGATTAATAAAGCAGAGCAGAGATTAATAAAAATTATAATGCGACTATTTTTGTACTTTTTGTCTTATTCATTTATTTTCTTGTCGGCTTAGTCCTTTATTAATCTGGGATTGCGTCAGCGGAATGAACCACCAACTTACCTAGCATATGTTTTACACAGCAGATACCCTTCCAGCTGCAACCCATCCCTGGGAAACACCCATACACTCATTCACACACATACACGACATACAATTTGCCCAATTCACCTGTACCTCATGTCTTTCCTCCGGAGCACCCGGAGGAAACCCACGTGAACACGGGGAGAATATGCAAACTCCATACAGAATTGCCAACTGACCCAGCCGAGGCTTCTTTTTGTCTTATTAAAAAGTAAAATCATTGTACATTCAGAAAATCTTTCGTTCCTTCCATGTGTTCAAAATAATTTTTCCATTGCAGAAATGTAAGGCTCTGCCATCTTCCTTTCTGTCTGTTCCTGCATTCTCTCATCGCGTGTGGGATTCAACACTAGTTTCAATTCAGCAATTTATTTTTTAAAAGCAAATTAACTTATCTAAAAAGTAACTTGCATTACATTTTTTTTTAAAAATGACTCAAATATTATTACTTAATTTTTAAAAGTAATACGTTACTTTACTCGTTACTTAGAAAAGTATATTAGTAACTTACGTAACTCGCGTTACTAATGCATTACTTCCAACTCTGGTGGTTACCCCTGTCAACATAACTTTAAAATATTAAATAAACATATTATTTAACAATAATACGTACATTAATTTCTCTAAAATAAACAAAATAAAGATGGTTCATTCTGCTGTGGCGACCACTGATTAATAAAGGGACTAAGCCGAAAAGAAAATGAATGAATGAATGAATGAATGAATGAATGAATGAATGAATGAATGAAATAGTTTGACCACCACGCAACAAGAAGCATCATCGGGGTTATGAAAGTGATGCTTCTCATTTCTGCCTGCTAGTTTCAGGTAAAATATAACTGAACATACGCTGCTCTCTCCTTAAATGTTGATTCAGCCACTCTTAAAAAAATTGATACTATGCTCCTTAACTTTGTTTGGAAGAATAAAACTCATTTTATTAGGAAATCTGTACTCGGGAATACTGTAGAGAAAGGAGGCTTAAACTTTCTTGATTTCACAACATCAAACAATACCTTTAAAATAAATTATATAAAGAACTGTCTCAATAACCCATTGTCTATATGGAATCTGATCCCTAATGTAATTTTTTCCAAATTAGGTGGATTAATATTTTTATTAATCTGTAATTATAATATTTTGAAAATCCCCATAAAATTGTCCCATTTTCATAGGCAAATGTTATTAAATTGGTCCCTCATATTTAAACACAATTTTACACCTCATTCATATATAATTTGGAATAACAAGAACATCTTGTATAAAAACAAATCTATATTCTTCAATAACTGGTTTAAAAATGATATAATTTATGTGTCTCAACTTTTCAACGATAGGGGTTTACTTTGTAACTACTCTGAATTTTTAGTTAAGCACGGAATTCCCGTAAGCCCAAAAGACTTCGCTATTGTTGCTGATGCTATTCCACAAGGTGTTTTTATGCTTTTTAAAGGACTTTCATTTCCAATTACTTTTCATTCAGCGGACCTTTGGAAAACATTTATTGGTAAAAACTACCATTCTTTATCTAAATCAAAATGCAATAAGAAAATAAGAGCCCTGTTTCAGGAAGATTTTGTTACTGTGCCTTATGTAATGTCATATTGGAATGGTTTTGTGAATGATATTTCCTGGAAGAAAGTTTGGACATTACCCCACAAATTTTTTATAACAAACAAAATAAGAGAAGTTACCTTTAAACTGATTCATAGATGCTATCCAGACAAGTGTAATCTTAAAAGACTTAAGAATGATATTAACACCAACTGTTCATTTTGCTTAGTGAATCCTGAGACGTCTGTTCATTTATTTTGGACTTGCCCTCATTCAATGTCATTTTGGTGTGATGTTCTTGATTTTATAAAAGTTTATGTGAAGGCAGATTTTGAATTTACATATAAGAATGTTATCTTTGGTTTCTATGATTGTGAAAAGGAAAATAATACCTATTTCATGAACCTTGTTTTTTTGTTGGACAAATTTCATATTCACAAGAGCAAGTTTTGCAAGTGTAAACCTTTTTTCCCTAAATTTAAAATTGAAATGAAAATGTATTTTGAGTGTATTGAAGGATCAACCAACTTAAAAGCAATACGTACGAGGACTTTGATTAAGGACTTGGCACTTATCTTGGACTAAATGACTAAAAACCCCTGGATTGTTGCTGTTTGATTCATGACATTTGTTGTTATTGTTTTTCAAGCATTCAATAAAAAAAAAAAAAAAAAAAAAAAAGGTAAAATATAACTGACACACCTGAACCAGTCAACACTTTACGGTTATATCTTAGGTGGAAATTGTTAGAACCGGTCTGGGACTGAAACAGAATACCGTAAATGTACCACAAATGTCCCATAATTTGTTAAGACTGACAACAATTTTACATTTCCGTTATATGGCTTTAGCTGCGTCTTCAGGGCGTTTGACAGAAGGGGATGTAGCTCAGTGGTAGAGCGCATGCTTCGCATGTATGAGGTCCCGGGTTCAATCCCCGGCATCTCCACTTACTTTTCATTTCACTTTTAAGAAAAAAAAAATCTGATGCAAACAAGTAACAAAAAAAACTACTGCATGCTAATTATACACAATGAGCATTGATGAATGTACATATTTTATATACGTGGGGGAAAAATCAAACATTTGTGAAGATTTGAGGGAGGAGTCGCTTGAGTCGGAAGTTGCACTCCTTTGCAAATCATTGGTCGGTTACACGTCAGTGGACGTAAGAGTCGCCATCCCATTGGTCAGTTTCGCTCTCAGTGGGCGTGACCGAATGCAGACGCACGCAAACAATCGAAGAATCCTGCACATTCCTTACTAGAATAAGAATAACATTTAAATGTCTTTACATGGCGGTCGGCGAAACGAGCCATGCCGTGTAGGAGACCTACAACAGCGCATTGCGTCGACTGTGCGTTTCAAAGCAACATAATGCAATAATTCAATTCGCATTTTCCTCAGAGAGAGAGAGAAAAAAATCTGGGACTATTGTTATATCGCACGGATACTTTTTGCTCAAGTTAAGATGGATTCGCCCAAGGAATTACCTCCTACTTCAATGATTTGAATGCAAACGAGTAAACACGAACGCTGTCTTATTGGTGAGTGCTTGCATGTCTCAATTCGTCGCATTTTAGGGAAAACAGGCCTTTTGCTTAGCATCGCATCTTCAGATAGAAAAAGGTTGTGGATAATTGACAGATAAAACAAGTAACCGAGCCACCATCACAAAATGAGCCGCTACCATTTTATATTCACAGAGAGTGCATGTTAATGATGAGATTTAAAGAGCTCTACACGCTTTGCAGATTATCATTATTGTTTGATTTGCATAGGAGTTTAGTCATTTTAAGGATGCAATGGAAGAAGAAACGCGTTACTAAAATGTCTTGCATGTAACACAACATTCTGTGGCAAGCTGTTTTCACATGTATTGCACATAGAATTCAGATTCAATCGCGTTTTTCTATATTGCAATTAATTTTCTAGGCCTAGTAGTTAAATATGCAGACAGTTATCTGTTATTCTGCTTATTTACTATTTACTAGTTCTTATTTCAGTTGTTACTACATCCATTACAGTTTATTAAGACAAAGTTGGCACAGTCCATCATTTTAAACTGTTATTTTGAACATTCGATCTGAAATCACATGTAAGTATGACTTCAAAATAACATTAGTACTATTTATCTGGCTGTAAACAATGTTGTACTTTAATGGCTATAGGCTGCTAATATGATTTCACTATTTAGAATTTAGAAAGAATACTTTTCTGACATTATATTATCAAGAAGAAAGTTGGAATGTGCGAATATAAAACCAACTTTACCTCAATTTACACTTTTCTTGTCAGTTCAATAGACAGCATACTTATTAAACTAGTAATGGCCAAACTTTTTCTTATGGAGGGCCAAAAACCAAACTGATTGAGGCTAGTGGGCTGGTGCTAAATATTGTCATGGGTAATCGCCTAATTTATTTAATACAATTTTAAAAAAATTATAACTTATTTTTCACATTTAAAAAAAATCTGATTCATTTACATTATTTAATTGAACCATTAAATTTCAGTTAGATTTTTTTGTTGCTCAGTAATAAAAGCCCCAACCCTCTCCATCATTCTCACTCATTTAGCTACAAAGATGAGTTGGTGGGCCATATCAAAGGTTGCAATGGGCCAACTTTGGGCCCTATTTTGGGCATCTCTGTATTAAACTGTAAACTGGTATATTCCTATTGTCACTAATTTGATTTTTAAAAATTCAACAATAAGTTTAAATCACTGGTCAGATTATTGGTCCGAATACACAGTCGTGAAGTGAAACTGTATCTCTATTAATAGCAGACCACCCTCTCCTAAATGAATACCAGAGTATCTAATAATAACGCTGCATAATATATCAATGATCACTCACTGAATCAATAGCACATTGTACAACCCAACAGTCAACTTCATCAAATGAATGTAGTTAACTCAAAATTGACTGAATGTTAATTCTAATCATTTGTAATAAGTTTTGAACTCTGTGTTGAAGGTAATGAGTTTATTAAATAGCTGATTATTTCAGCTTAAATAGAGTGAGTTCACAGTACTCGTTGAGATTAGTATTTGAACTCAAATGGTTTGAGTTGCCTTAACTTATTGGTGTTTACAGTACTCTGTTGGTTTGAGTCCTCTTCATTTATTGGGTTTTACTGTGCTCAAATTGCTTCATTTACTCAAATGGATTGAGTTCACAGCACTCATTAGGATTAGTTTTTCAACCTAAATGGTTTGTTGCAATCGGTTTCCTCAAATGATTTGAGTTACCTAAACTGTTTGGGTTTAGCAGTGAATGCAACCCTTTAAAGGTTTGTGTTGTATAAACTTTTATAATTTTTTTTATTGTATTTATTTACTTTATATTTTTAACTTCAAGTACAATTGTCATTACCATATGTTGCTTTTTTCCTATATTTGTGTCTGCCTATTGTAAGTGTATTACTTTATGCTTGTGTATGCATGTAAGGCCTACTTTGTGAGTAAAATGATAACGCATGTTATTAATAAAGATGAACAATGTATTGTGACTTCGCTTACTAACTAACGTAAAGTGCACTATAATAATATATGGATACTTGTTCGTTTTGAAGGGATTAACGTTAAACTGGCTTGCCACAGCATGCTGCATAACATTCTCTTTGTGGTCAAATGCATCGCTTGCTTATAAGCGCACCTGTGCTGCTGTGCACGGGAATTAGGCGCTGCAAAATAATGCACAGATTCAAGGCGCTGTCGGATGTTATTGTTGTGGACGTGATTTTATTTTTCTCCGCGTAGGTATGAGATGTTGTTAGCCTCGGCCGTGGTCGTCTGGGAATGGCTGAACGAGCACGGGCGCTGGCGACCCTACAGCCCAGCGGTGTCCCATCACATCGAGGCGGTGATCCGCAGCGACCCTCGCGGCGCCGGGAGCGTGGTGCTGGGCCAGGTCGACTCACGTCTATCGCCGTACATCATTGACCTGCAGTCTATGCACCAGTTTCGGCAAGACACCGGTGAGAGACCACAACATTTATCCTAAGTGACTGTATCATGCAGCCTCTTGCTCATCTTTTGCATGTAATTTCTTAATTTGGGTGCATTTGCTCTAAAATAAATCAAACGAGTTTATAATCTCAGGTCTGGAGTGTGAAGACATGAAAGCAAACGTCTGCAGATGTTTATGAAAGCTCAGTGTTGTTTGGTTGGGTTGGGCCTCGAAACCTTCATTTCAGCAACAGCCTCTGATATCAGTGCATGTTATTAATTCTCACTTGTTTGTTATGTCTCCTGCAATGAATGTGGAGTTCAAGTGGTTCTGGCGTGAACAACTAATGATTTTATTTATTTTTTTGGGTCAATGGCGAGAAGGAAGAAATTATTTGAAGCTTAAAAAGGGGCGACGTGAAGCCGGAACAAAGAGGTGGATTGTTGGCTGTCAGAAATTTTGGGAGTCTCCATCACCCATGCTGACAAAGGCCATTGTGCAAAGGCTGACTAGACTTCATGGGAAGATGGAGGAATAGAGAGAATAGGATGGAGGAATGGAGAGAATAGGGTCGGCGAAGGGTAGCGGCCCATGGCTCCAAAAACACGAGGGAGGAGGAGATGGAAAAATGAATGGCAGTGGAGCGAGGTCATGAAAGGGGGTCGGATGGATAACCTTTGTGTTGCAGTTTAGGGACTGTCAAATTCTTGAGACTAATTATACTGTAGTGTTTGTAAGGACAAGCACATAGTTCTGTTGAACTGTGGAATCTGGAACAGACATAACAAGGCTTTATTATGTCTAAAATGTGTTGCTTTGGAAAGACATAACAAAAGTTATTCCGTACTTTCAGGGTAATGTCACAACTCTCACTCAAGCGCTCTGACATCTTTGACATGTTAATATGTATATCACTGAAAATTGAAACTGAGATGATTTAATTTGGGTTGGATCTTGTTTCAGGTATGACTCTTTAAACCATTCGAACTAAAGCTATCTAACTCTTGATATGTAAAAAAAATAAATATTAGGGATGTACCAATACCACTTTTTTTGCTAACTAATACAAGTACGAGTCTATTCCTTTGTGTGCTTGATGATACCAAGTACCGATTTCGATACTTTGATTTGGTTTCAATGAAAGTGCAATTTATTTGAAAGGTTTTATTTTTTGCCTGTAGCAAAGATGAACCTAAAAATCAAATGGTTTGTTGAAATCGGTTTCCTCAAACGGTTTGAGTTGTCTCAACTTATTGGGTTTTACAGTACTCAGTTGGTTTGAGTTCTCTTTATTGGGTTTTATGCGCGATTATTCGCTATATTCACGAGTCCTGCCGTTAATCCGCAGGTCAGGTGATCAAAAAGTAGGCTTACATGGTATATTTTATAAATGGATTGTTTATAAGGACTAAGCTATTAATTTATATTAAATTAAATAATACTTTAAGACATTGGAGTCAGGTTCAACAACAAATCACATCCACATAGTGGAATAGTTGAGTGGTATCGGAATTTTATGTATAATATGAGTACGAGTATTTTAACCAACTATCAACCTGATACTGCTATCGGTGCATCCATACAATTTATACAAAAATTTTTGTATCATGCAAAAATACATAGTAAAAGTAATACAAATGTTTTGCAGTTTAACTACAGGGTGTTCACAGGGTCTCAAAAAGTATTAAAAGTTAAAATTTTAGGAAAATTAAGGCCCTTAAAAGGTATTAAAAAGTCTTAATCACATTTTTATGAGGTCTTAAATTTTGTTCAACCGTTGACCAAAGTGTTTGACTCCAAAAAAGCATGTATATAATAATTTTTCTCTTAATATTAACAACCACATGCTCGATCGACACGATTGGTTCGGGACAGGGCGCATCCGGCCAAGCTCCTCCATCCGGGTAATGTCACGTAATTTGCGACAAATGCAGGAAGATGATGTGACGCTCTCCACATGTAGTAAAACCATACAGCGAAACAAACAGCAGAATGGGAAAATGTAAGTTTGCGTACTCCTTGTTGAAGAAAGATGAGTTTAAACAGTGACTGAAGCCTGTCGCTGAAAACAACGTCGTAATTTATTCTTTCAAGCTTTGTTTCTTTAGAGCTTATCTGAGTTCTGTTGCATGGTTGTGCTCCATTGATTTATGTAACTGTTTATTAACAACTGTTTATTGACAGCTGTTTATTAAGTTAAAAGTTTGATACTGATTAGAACTTGAAGCGGCGATGAGGTCTTAAAATATTCTGAGAAGATCCTTAAAAAGTCTTAAAAAGTTATTGAAATTACATTTATGATTACATTTATGATTCCCTGAATTAATACATACAGTTTAATCAGTAGAAACAGTTAATCCAAGATTTCAAGACAAAACAGTTATATGAAGAATGAATTTAATTTGGGCTGTTCATGTGTAAACATTAATCAACGTAGATCAACTAGAGCTTATTTGTAAAATGTAATTTGCGGATACAACTAATGGTTCATTATAAAATGCCAATTACAAGAAGTGCCAGTAGTAGTTTTTCAGATGCTCATTAGTGTCAGGTGCTCTTTGGAGAGACGAGTTGGCAGTTGTTCATTATTGTCAAGATTTAGCAAATTTGGTTAAGTTCAGGAAGCTCATTGCACCATTAAGGAACAGCAAATGAAAAGGTTCTGGAAAGTATTTTTTGTGCCTCTTTGTGATGCTACCACATGGCGATGCTCATTTACCAACCGCAGCCTTCTGGAGGAGATAAGGACTCCTAAGTGCATGTGAAAGGTAGGAGGGTGCCGAGCCTGTGGCTTTTCTGCAAGCAAGCATCAGTGTCTTGAACTTGATGAAAGCTGAAGTTGGTAGCCAGTGAACGGAAATAAAGAGAGGTGTGATGTGGGCTGTCTTTGGTTTCAGAGGACCAGTTATTTTTAAATTTAGTAGTTTCATGACTTTGGCAAAAATGTGGGTGGGTTAATGATGACGGAATTGTCATGTTTGCATGAACTTCCTGTTTCTTTTGTACAAATTACTGTTTCAATTATTCTGCGATGTGGAATTGTGATTGTTTTAGAAATTATTTAGTTGCCAGTGGGAGAAATGACTAGAAATAAAACGGTCAAACTACTTGCTCTACAGACAGCGTGTTTATGACTCTACGTAAAAAATAATATAGTTACAAAATACATATTTGCAACATTAAGCAGCATAACAAGCTGTTTTTATGTCTAAAAATCAATTCAAGAGAATAATCGCATGCCTCAAGTCAATAAGGTTTCATTGGCTGCGCCCACTTGTTGCATGGAGAAAAGGAATAGAATCTTTATTCTTCAAAACATTTGTGGGTTTTTAAAAAGAATAATCTGTGATGTTGGTATTTATTTATTTTTAATCTCTGTTTTTCCTTGCAGGTACACTAAGACCTGTGCGGCGAAGTTTCTATGATCCACGGTCGGCTCCAGGCCAGGGTTGGGTGTGGGAATGGGAGAACGACTCTGGTTCATGGACGCCGTACGACACCGAGGTGAGCATCGCCATCCAGGCGGCTCGGGACCGGCAGCAGCCCTGGCTGGACTTAACGCCGCTGGGCTTCTGCTACCTCATAGACCTGCAGAGTATGACACAGATTAATGGACAGACGCAGCGGCGCCGGCGCATCCAGAGGCGCTCAGACTTGGCATACCCCCTAGTCTCTGGCCCACTTCCTAAACCACATGCGTGGTCATCCGCTGGAAGTGGTGGACTGTTGGGTGTGGGCGTTTCAGGGGTCAGTGGAGGGAATGGCAGTGCCTATCCCAGTGGAGCGCTCCCAGCTTCTGCTATTACTTCACTGGGTCAGCCGTGTTCCTGCCAGCAGTGTATGTTAGTCTTAGGTGTCAAGACCCCAAGCATGGCACAAACTCTTGGGCGGAAACCCCCGCCAATACCCAAGCCACCAAGTCCCAAAGCTCCATCAAGAGGACACTCATACTCGCTAACCCTGCCTCACCCTCCTTCCCTTTCCCGAGTCCTCTCGCCACATAGGAACTCCACTTCGGGTGCTAGCGGAGGCTTCGGACACTCCCTCTCCCTGTTGGGCTCAGCCACTGCCGCTTTGTCCATATCCTCCAACCGTCCTCCCCCACCTACTGTACCGCCACCTCCGCCCCCATCAACCACACCTCATACCACCTCCATGGCCAACCCTACAGCGCCTACACCCTCTAGCACCCTTATATCTACAGCGACCACCTGTGCTCCCACGCCCTCTGCTCGTGTTCTTGGTCCTGTGTCGACAGCGTCAGCAGCTTGTGCCGCCCCGGTGCCGCCTCGCAGTAGTCTGGCTGGTCTTAGCCGTCCCGCCCTACAGAGAATCGCAATGGCACAGTCACGGGCACTCATTGCATCAGGGTAAGTCATCATGACTGGAGCCATCTGTCAGATTTTTTTTAATCTTCTTTTTTTCTGAAGATCAGTCATGTCTATTTGGTAACCCTAGACTGTGACAAAAGAATGGCAGAAGATTTTTAAGGTTCATGTCTCTACTTGTTTTAATACAGTCACAAATTTGTGAGCACTGCTTATTATATTACACATCAAAGATATGGTTTTAAAAACCCACAGTGTTCACTGATTGCGATGACTGTATACTGAATCCCAGTATAGTCACAATTGATGAATCACTGACAGGTTGTCTGAGATTTTGGTGTAGAGATAAAGGTTAAGATCATGGTGTTGTGGTAGTCTTACTGTGACAGACAGGTCGATTGGGAACCACCTGTGAACCATATTTGAATTAAAAAAAGGACGTTTTAAATAGTATTGAAGGCATTGTTCCTCCCAAAATGGTAATGTACTCACTCTAATTACTCTCCTGTAAGTTCCAAACCTTTATGAGTTTCTTTCTTTTTCTTTTCTTTTCTTTTTTTTTTTTTTTTTTACAAAGAAACACTAAAAACATTTTGAAGAAAGCTGGAAACCTGTAACCATCAACTTCAATAGTAGAAAAAAAAACTATTATAGTCAATGGTTACATAATTTTTTTAAAATTCTCTCTTTCTCTCTCTGTTTATACACATTCATTCATTCATTTTCTTGTCGGCTTAGTCCCTTTATCAATCCGGGCTGCCACAGCGGAATGAACCGCCAACCTATCCAGCATGTTTTTACGCAGCGGATGCCCTTCCAGCTGCAACCCATCCCTGGGAAACATCCACACATACACACACACACTCATACACTACGGATAATTTAGTCTACCCATTTCACCTGTACTGCATGTCTTGGGACTGTTGGGGAAACCGGAGCACCCAGAGGAAACCCATGTGAACACAGGGAGAACATGCAAACTCCACACAGAAACGCCAACTGAGCCGAGGTTCGACCGAGCGACCTTCTTGCTGTGAGGCGACAGCACTACCTACCGCGGCACTGCACTATATATATATATATATATATATATATATATATATATATATATATATATATATATATATATATATATATATATATATATATATATTAGGGTTGGGCCATGTCAACTAATTTGGCATGGTACGATGTCTAATGTGAAACATCACGATGGACAATGGAATCGTCATTGTAGGTGGCGGTGAATTAATTATTTATAAATAATTAATTAATTCATAACAAATTAATTATTTTTAGCCTACCGTTTCAACTATCTGACCCGCATGGTTTTTGTTTTATCCATAACCAAATAAAGATAAGTTAAACACAAATTGTCACCTGTCAATCACTTTTTCTGCAGGACTCTGGCATGTGATCTTTGTCATTATAATGGCGTCAACAAACTTGGTTGGTAAAAAAGGTGCAAAACCAACAGGAACCAACCAGTGGTATCTGAGGTTTTCACTAAAATTATTAGGTACAAGGATAAAAGCGAAAGATTGAAGCAGTGTACTGATGCTGTGACACGTTACCTGATAGATTTAAAAGAATGAAGAGTCGTTCGATAGCAACAAGATGAATTAAATATCACCTTTATCAACTATAGTGAGACACGATCCAGCTGTATATCCTTGTTGAACTCTCCGACGTGCGCTACTCTTTGGAGTTTTGTGCTCAAAGCACCTACTGACTGCCTGGAGCTCAGATGTGTGCATGACAGAGTGTGTGTGTGTGGTCACGTGATGTGCGTTTTCAGCGGTGTAGTGTGGACGGAAGTCTTTTCAGAAATGCTAGATGAAACGCCAGCGTGGACATGGATCATTTTTATTCTAAAACTAAATGATTTTCGAAAGTGAGGATTGGAGTAAGGTTCAAATTTGTCATCACAGGATAACATTTCACAGTATTACCCTTTCTGTTAAATAAAAAAAAAACATTTTCAAAACCATACCAACTTAAAGACATATTAAGCAATATTTGAAAAATGTAGTTGACCACATTGGAGCAATAAGCAAAAAGAGGCATGTCTAGCAATTATAGTGGAGATATAAAAAAGGGTGAGATGTTGTTAGGTTGTTTTTGTTTTGGTGCTTTCAAATGTTTGCAAAATTTATTTAACGCACAATTAAAAACATTTAGAAAAAAATCTTACTTTTGAACAGTTGTGTATGAGAAGTTGATTTGTTTGTTACTTAGCAGTGCTGAGTAAAAATGTAGTTGAATTTCTTTTTGCTGGCATTTCAGTTGGAAATGTCAGTTTCCAATGCAGATTTTGCTTGTGTTTCCAGTTGATCAGATTTGCCGCATGCTCTACAAGTGTCTTCTGAGCTGTGGCTCATGCATCATTTCACTATTGACAATAGATGATGTTTTAACATTCTGGCATGGAGCAGATTTTGGGCTTATATCACTGCTTGGAACAAGATGAGATTGTTAAATCTTTAGCTCGATTTCAGCCTCTGCTGCCCCAGAAGTCAAAACCTGGACTATATACAGAGAGACTGTCACTCTGAGATGGGGACACTGGCTAAGATTTATCACTCTTTTCAGAATACGGTTCACCTTTGGTAATAGACTGTAACATAAATATGACAACTGAGAACTTAAAACCAATACAGCCCATGTGTTGACTTTTGTGAACATAAAGGGTTTGATTAGTAGTTAATTTGTTTACTGTGTACATGTAGGCCTGTGCTGTGATATGAAACGGTTTCACTTCTGTTTTAGTTTATTTTGGTCAAGAGAAGGAAGTTGTTTGGTTATCTTGTTTTTCAAGATTAATTGAAAAGTTGACACCTGTTAAAAGTAAGAACATTTAGTGCTGTTAAAAAAACACAGCTGGCCTGTACTGTTTTTGTTTTAAAGGCGTTTTCTTACACTGCTGCAAGCCTAAATTGTTTTACATTTTTACCATTGCATCCAGAACTTAGTACTTGGTATATCAGAATTCTCACATTTTCTAGTGATAACCACTAGAAGGGCCTATGATGTGATGACCGATCAGTCAACCACGGTTTCCATTTCAAAGGACATTTGTTTTAATTTCTAACATGACAGTCAGTGTTTCATTGCAAGGTGTAAACTAGAGCTGTGCATTTAATCAAAATCAAATCGGAATCGAAATTTGAAACGTTATGATTAGCTAATCGCAAGAGGCTGTAAAATGAAATGTATATGATTTAATTTCCCCACACAGAGAAAATGTGTGATTGCCGTTTGTGTGTGTTAGTCTTACTAGCCAATTAAGTGAGCATACTTTCGTTCCGCCCTATCAAAATTAAGCTAATGCGGAACGTCCACAATAAAACAAACAGGAAAGCGCATAGAGTGGGATGATGATGTATTTTGGTGTCAAAGTCACAGACACTGAACAAAAAATGGTAATTTGTAAGAGCTGTCGCAGAATTGTTGCCACAGCACATGGAAATACAACAACCAGCACCTAAAAAAAGCACCACAGGTGGCTATATGAGGAGTGTCTTGCTAATAAGTCATCGTAAAATAATTGCCAGTGACGCTGAATCTAGTAGCAAGCAACAGCAACGTACAATTTTAGAGTTGTTTGCGGCTGTCACACTGTATGAAAAAACATCACAAAGGCACCAGGAGATAACTGACGCCATAACTCACGTCTCGCTAAAGACATAACCATAGCTAAAGACATAACCTCGCTAAAGACACGGTGCCTTTTAATGTAGTGACTGAAGAGGGATTTATAAACCTCATCCAAATGCTGGATAGGGGATATACTCTTCCGTCTCGCGCATATTTTAACCATATGTGATATTTTGTGTAGCATCTGTGATAATTATTTTGTTTTTAGACAATATAAGCAACAGAAAGGCGCTTTGCTGAGTGTTCTGTATTTTTATAATTATATATTTTTTTGTTTGTATAATAAGCTACACTATCTTCCTAATTTGAGTTCAACTTCTTTACAGAAAGGTAAGGTCTTTTTATTTGTGCTTGCAGTTTGCTCTAGAGAAAAATGAGTGTTTGCTTTGAATTAATGTTGGAGTGAGTTACATCTTTTCAGTTCCTTTTTTAACTTAACTTAACACTCACTGCATTTTAGCAGTTAGAAGCTACAATACAGATTATTTAGCTGAAGCTTAAAACAATTTAAGTTGCAAATTGAAATCGCAATATCTGTCAAAAAAAATTCAGTTAGATATTTTCCCCAAATCGCACAGCCCTAGTGTAAACCTTTAAGATAAAAAAAGTTTTTTGTTGTTAAGCCTGTGTACTTATTAAGTTAGTATTTAATTGCAAGTCGGTGACTACAGGCAATTTGAGAGTCAGAAATACATACAGTCACAACCAAATTATTACCCATGGCAAGATGCATTAAGATCTTCAGAAGCAAAAGGACAGGGGCCTGTTTCAGTAAGGAGGTTCAACCATCTTGGAGTTTAAACTTGAGTTTTCTGTTTCTGAACAGCTGATCTGAGTTGGGTCAATTAAGTTTGAGTAGACTATTCAGAGTTAGGCATGCACACCACGGCTATAAAAAAGCATTATCAGTGGAGTGCAGATATAACGAGTCACGATGGCAGCATCTGGAAAAAAAGAGATCAGCTTTTTTTATAATTAAAAAATAAGCAATGTAATGTGTGACGTTTGGACTTTTCACTTGAAAAAACTGGGGAATTGACCATAATTTTGAAGTTATTTCAGATGTAATTGCATTAAGTTACATAAAATACACTACTGCATAGTTTTTACAACACATTTGACAAAACAAGAATGCATAATGTCTAACTGTAACTTAATGTTCAGTGGAAATGTTTAATTTAAGGTTCCCACTTTTACACACGTTGATCAGTTTAGGATAAAATGTCTAAAGTTTAGTTTTTTTAATAGATTTAAAAGTGCACTTTTGACACATTTATATTTACTGAATAGCGAAGAATCACCTAAATGTAATTACTGCCAGGCTGCTCTTACTATAAAACATATTTTGTTGGAATGTAGAAATTCAGATTCTATTAGACAATTTTTATAAGGAGAATACTTTAATGGACATTTTTAAAAAGGTAACACCAGGAAGAGTTTTAAATTATTTATCAAAAATTGAACTGAACAATCATATACAACTTTAAATAAATTTTTGAATTTTATTTATATTTTATATATTTGTCTAAGGGTGCTTTCACACCTGTGAATCGATTCAGTTGTTCCGAAACAGAGATTACAATTGTTACATTGTTGCTCTTTGCTCTTGGAGCGGTTCGCTTTCACACTGCAAAGTTTCTAATCGGACCAAAAGAGCTAAAACAAGTCACGTGTGAGTTAACTCTCCTCACATTGGTCAGAGTGTCAGGGTTTATTTTGCAGCGTCCCGCTCAGCTGTCAGGAGAGGTGGTGGTTTGGTGGTGATTGACAGGGTGCGCGCGCGACGTGTCTGAGGAGAGATGCGGTGGAGAGGGGTGAGAAGGGTGCGCGACGATGCCTATTTGAGGACCGGGAGAGAGACGCGAGATTACCTGAAGATCATCGCTCGTTTGCGGGCATCCGGAGACTCGCGAAACTTCCCGCCATACTCATAATTCTCTATTCATATAGCCATAAGCCTATTACATATCCATAAAACACTGTGATATAACCGCGCTCGGATCGGATCGCTTTCTCACTGCAATCGAACCGCTCCAGGGTTCGTTTCAATCGAGCCGAGACTACCTCATTCAAGCAATCTCGGAGCGATTACTTTGGTGTGGAACAGAGCGCGATTGCCCTGTTCACATATGCCAAACAAACCGCGCTAACTGGGCAAACGAGACACGTTCCGAAACAAAAGTGTAGGTGTGAAAGCACCCTAAGTAACTTTTAGTGTAATACGAATTTGTTTTTATCATGTAATATTTTATGTATATCCATTTTGCCACGAAATAGCCATAAGTGGCTAATGTGGCAATAAATAAATAAATAAATAATAATAAAGTGCACTTGTGTGTCTGTATTTTTACTGATCAAGTGGTAGAGGTCGAAATGACATTTAGAATGTAAGCAGCACTAAAAAAGTTTTTAGAACGAGTAATGATCCCATTAATCTAGCTACAGTACATGTCCCTGTTGAAGGTCAGTGAATTAAAAAAAATTATTTATTTTTTGCAGTTATATCAAAGGTAAGACTTAAACTATGGTATTGAATCTAATTGTAATTTTCCCAC
The DNA here is from genome assembly GCF_052040795.2 of Danio rerio. Lineage (NCBI taxonomy): Eukaryota > Metazoa > Chordata > Actinopteri > Cypriniformes > Danionidae > Danio > Danio rerio. Next base: position 18,642,608 of record NC_141027.1, on the reverse strand, counting down.
TATAGGACAAGCCATTCTTGTAACTTTGTTCTTTGTGTGACTGAAAAGTAGGCAATGAAGGACTAAGGCTTAGGCGAGAAATGTCACCTCGTCTTTAAAAAAGGGGAGGGGACTGACAGAAACTCAGAGTTTAGACAAGGCAAGTTTATTTATATAGCACATTTCATATACAGTGGCAATTCAAAGTGCTTTACATAAACAAGAATAAAAGAGACAAGTATAAGAAAAATAAAAACTAAAAATAAAAATGATTAAAAGAACAGCTAATGTGTCAAAACAGGTTATAAAAGAATAAAAAAGAAGAGAAAAACAGTGCGATCTGTCGGACGTAGCACAGTGCTCATTCAGGAAAGGTACAGCTAAACAGATGTGTTTTCAGTATCAATTTGAGCCTAATGTTGGAGCACATCTGATCATTTCTGGAAGCTGAATCCTGGCCGCAGCGTTCTGGATGAGCTGCAACTGTCTGACTGTCTTTTTGGGAAGGCCCGTGAGGAGGCTGTGAAAGTAATCCACCCTGCTGCTGATAAAAGTTTAGAGAATAAAACTCCTGACCAGGTTAGGTTCATAGTAAGTTACCATGGTAGTTACTTCTCTTTCAGAAACAAGCTAGACTTAGCCTGCTTTCTCGAGTTTGACAAACCTGCCATTTTGAAGCAGAAATCCCAGAGTTTCTCTCATTTCAGGGTTAGCATACTCTGAGTTTTTCACTTAACCTCCTTTCTGAAACGGGACCCAGGTCTGTTTAAGAAACTAAACTTAAATATACTTTTAATCCACAACCTTGGCAAATGCTTACATTCATGACAACAAAGAGAAATGTTGTGTGTTGTATTGTTCAAGTAAATGATACTGGATACAGCAAAATTGTTTTTCCTCTGCAGAAATTATAAGCAGCACAAATTTGCTTAGAACTTTTTAAAGATTTTTTTTCAGACTGTGTAAGAGCTGCTTTGTTTAGGCTATATTTACTTGACAACATTGTCAAAAAACAGTTTGTGTTTTCCCATATCAGTGAAAACTACCAAAAAGCTGTATATGCCAGGCCAGTAGATGGCACTATCACCTTGATCATAAACCTAAATCGAAGATTAGCTCTTTGTGGGCTTGTTCATCCCAGGTCTCTTTTTAAAACACCCTTTAAAGACTGATTGTCGCCATAGTTGATTGTAATATTTTTGTAAAAATCTGCACAAGAGGTTTGGACTTGTGGGGCTGCACATCGTTGGATTTGTTCTACAGTGTTTTGGCTTTCAGCAGTGCCATTTATATGACACTGAACTTAACCTAGCTTCATTTCACACGAAAAACTGGCCTGAAGCAGTTTTTATTTCAACTTCATCTATGTTAAGCTGCTTTGACACAATCTACATTGTAAAAGCGCAAATTCTTGAGCAGTACCTGCACAACCATGTACTCTACCAGTGTTGTATATGTTTGTTTACACTTGCATTTTAAATCAACACGAACTGTGCATGTCTACATATCTAAAACATACTGTGAATACACATGGCATTGCTTAAAGTGTTTTTTAAAGATTACCGAATTGGTCAGCACTGATTGCCTACTGGGATATGTGCTGACATAGAGCACAGCAGTGCTTCGGGTGTCCTGAGTTCAAGTCCCAACTTACGGACCTTTCCTGATCTCAGCCCCCTTTCTCTATCGAACTTCACTTCTTGTCATTCCTGTTCCTGTATTGGGTGTTTACACGAAAAAAAAAAGCATTTTCAGTACCCATATTACATTTATTATGTAAACAAACAGACCAAATGCGTAAAAAGATTTAATTTTACAATATTTTTGAAAGAAGTCTCTTGTGCTCACCAGGGCAGCACTTATTTGGTAAAGACAAAAAAATGAAGAAAACAGAAATATTGTTTGTATTATTACAATATAAAATAACCGTGTTGTATTTGTATTGTTAAAAAAAATTGTTTGTCGTGTGACGGTAAGGCTATGTTTCAGTGTCACATGACCTTTCAGAAATCCTTTTAATATGCTGATTCGCTGCTTGTTAAGCTGCTTGCTTAAGGTTATGAATATTTTAAACCATTGTGCTGGATGCAACTAATTTTGGCTACCATGATAAAGTCCTTTTTAGGATTTGTTGAGTTTATTTGGCCTGATCTCACGAGGAAACGTCTGTTTAGTGGTTAAAGGCTGATTTATACTTCTGCAGCGTGTGCATGGTTGCATAGCCCTCGCAGTGGCTGACGCCAACGTTGATGCGCACGTCAAAAAATTTAAAACTACATGTTGCAACAATGCATAGCGCAAGCGCTGTGATTGGTCGGCTTGGTAACGCTCAGGATTGCGGGCAATGCAGAGAGCCATGAGCTGATGAAGCGAGTGTTTACAAGTGTCGAGTCCAGTGACGGAGCTTCAGATAGAACTTTTTGTTTTGTGTTTACCTTATGATTAAAGTTGTTACACGTTCGCTGGTTCCCGCCTCTGAATGAGCGAGTTTTAGCTACTTTTAGCGTTCTGAAAAAACATAACCTTGAAGAAACTCGTCATTGAGGAACATAAAAACCTACTGTCAGCTAGCATTTCAAAATTGTTATTGTAGAGCAACACACAGCGCGCAGAAGTTTTTGTTTGCAATTTTTGCCATAATTTTTGTGACACTTATTTCTACCGATGAAAACGAAATAAAAATTAAGCGATGATGACGACAATTATAATATAAATACACTTGAATTTTCGTTGACTAATAAATACGAGACAAGAACATGATTGAGGGACTTTTTTTGGAAAATATCCAATCAGAATTAATCTTGGTGACACATGACACATACACACACATTTGAAAACTAACTGATCCACAGTATACGCAGGATGCGATACATTACATTAAAATAAAGGGTTTGCTAAATAATCATACAATCCTGCGTTTTCAGATGGCTACTGTTCTTACATGTGGATTGATTGCCAACGCGTAGCTTTACAATGGGAAAGCTATATTCCATATTGTAATAGGACAGTTTATTTCATTTTAAGTTTAAGAGTATTTTGCATAAACAAATGCATAAAATATTTTAATTAAATTACATTAAATTAAACCAAATATATTTTAGTCAACTAAATCTAGAGTAGATTTAGTCGTTTAAAATTTTATGAAATTTAGTCAACAAAAACTAGAATGATTGAGAAGACTAAAATATAACTAAAATGGACTTTTAGTCAAAAGACGAAGACTAAAATTAAATTTAAAAATGCTGTCAAAATTAACACTGGTCACGCCGATCGCTCGACACAGTAGTATAAATCAGCCTTAATTTTTTAATAAGTACAGTAGTACAAAAATGTACGATTTTAAAAAGGTGTGGCACCCAACCCCACCCCTAACCGCACCCATCACTGGGGGATAATCAAATTGTACTAAATTATATGAATGACATCATACATTTATATGAATTAACCAATAAATCATAAAGTTACGAGTTGCTGCGAGATTGTGTTGGTTAATTATATTCAATTAATTAAATATTTCATAATAAATCTCTTTACTGTCACTTCTGACCACCTTCACTAAATAAAAAATATTCATTTACACAATAAACAAAGTCTATCCAAGACATTCCCATTTACCACAGATGAGAACCCTTGTGTCCTGTGGCTTCCATGCGAGAAGGCGAGAGAATAGTTAATGAAAGGAAGCTTTCTAGACGTTGCTGGTCGATGGGAGTCCACCATGAGTGTCAACAGGTCAGTCTCGTTCATTAAAGCCCCTCCGCCTTCTCCCCGTTCCCCTGTTCCCAGGCTCCGCTCATTCCTGGGGGCCCCTTTGGCTCCATTGTGTGAGTGTTTTTTCGAGAGCGTGTGTGTGCGCCGAGTGCATATCCAAGGCAACCTTTGTTGGCAGTCGGCAGCTTGGGTTTTGCATTTGCAACACAATGCAGTTAAAGGGGGGACTGTCAGTGGAAAGACAGAGGAGGGGGAGAAGATTGGCTAGTCTGTGAGAAGGAGGTTTGGGAATAGTTGCTTGATTGAGCAAGTGTTTGTTTTGAGTGTGTGTGGGACTCAGACGTCGTCCTGTAGACACAAGCGTCTGTCTCAGAAAGTGAAGGAGCGCAGATTTAGGTTTATGCATAGTGGCATATGACTAGGATGAGGAGTGAGCCTTGAAAAAGTCAACTGAGCCAACGTATTCAGTGGTGCGCTCTGGAATACTGATAAGTATCGGAATGAGGTTTAGATTTGCATGCGCATACCTAGAGACGTCTTGGCAATCATGATTTCATAGCATCATCTACTAAATATATCTTACAACAGTTTCGTATTTGGTTAGAGAGAATAATAAATACAGTTTTATCTTTAAAGTACACAGTCAAAGGTTTGTACCAGTTTTTTTTTGTGTGTGTGAAGAAATTAAGACAATATTCACCAAGGATGCGTTAAATTAATCATAAGTGACAGGAATGACATCAAGTACGGTTACATATACATTTACGTATTACAACACTCGCGCACAATAGACCATCGGATTCAGTCGTTTCATAAAAGACGTACCGTGCTTCTTTTTTTCTTGACCGGGAAAAAATAAGGCAGTGTGGTGCACCTCGTGTTTTGGGAACGGAAAGGCACATTCGCTGTGATCGGCACCTGATGTGCAACAGATTTGTTAACAGGTGGTATGGTATGTTTAAAATGTTAGCACTATTAAGGGCACCTATGGTGAAAAATCTACTTTGGACAGACATGTGTGTAAGTATAGTGTATAGACAGTCATATTGCGGTGATATAAACACACCCAGTCCTTTTTTTTTTCAATTTATTAACATAAAAACGGTGGACCAATTACAGTGGTTTTTAGATCGACCTCAATTTGACGTAGGAGTACTGTCTCCCCGCCCACCAATATTGATTGACAGGCACGGGTCACCATATCCTCAGTTTGTTGTTTCACGTCCGCCATTTTCAGCGTGTGAGTCAAAGCCATGTCACTAAAGAAACACCCCTGCTCTGTTTTTAGATGTAAGGCTCATTGGGCTCAACACAAAATCAGAATTCACCGCATGATCGATGTAATCGGAATTATTGTTTGTAACTTAGATTGTTTGTAGGTAGGTTTGCCAACTAGTGTACCTTTCATTGCGTCTACCTTAAACTTTAGCCATTTGCATTTCTCGCGGTCACAGAAGCTCTCTGTGAGTGTGATCGTAACTAGGTGCAGCGCCTTACGTGAGTGTCGCTCCATTGGAAATAAAATAACAAACTTACATCCAGGTTGCACACCAGAAGTGACGCTCGGCGATGCATAACGTCGCGCCACGCAGCGCCATTCATTTTAGAATTTTAAACATAGGTTTCTATCAGGGTACACACAACGGCGCTTCAAGTCGGCGGCTGTCCCCTGCGCCCAGCCACGATTCGGGACACTTCATGTTTCTGCTGCGCCACAGAGCTCCATCTGAATAGTTTCATTTTAAATAACATGCGAATGTCCGTGTCTGGTGTGCAGTGTCGTGGATCTAAGCAGGTCATCCGGTGCCTCAGTCAAAGTTAATTCAGTGTGTGTGGTTATTAGTCTCGTTGTACAAGCTCGGAACTTTAAACTAGCACACAGTTGGCTGTAAAACTATACAAAGACAAAAGTTATTGTTTACTCTCTGCTTGGTCTGTGTCCTACTCGTACATGTACAGCTGAAGGGTGATCCTCTCACTCATGCTGCTTCTCTGTCTGACTGTTGCCAAACACAGAGCTCTTGGCTCCGCCCCCTTGTTACGTTGGGCGGGAATTTGAAACAAATTTTAATGTGAAGCAACACACCCCTAAAACAGCGACCTGTGTACTGTACACACACCCAAAATAACACTTTATAACACATTATAATAAAAAATCTGAACAGTATATTTAACTCAACCTAAACTGGCACACTCAAAAGAACCATACTATTCACATTAAATCATAAAAAAGGGGTAAACAATGTGCCCTTTAAGGTTATCCAGCGGTACAGTAACACGTGCAACCACACATGCCTACAGACGTGTTTTACCAAAGAAGCAAGATGAAAGAAGGATGTTGCTTGACACAGACGAGTTGATATTAAACCAGCGCTGATGCTGATGGCCTGGATCTGCGTCATAAACTCAACAAATAGGCTAATGATGATTTAGTGTACAACCAGCAAACCAACCTTTTTTCCATTTGGAAAATTACAGTTATTAGTTGTAGTTAGGGTTGTAACAATATACCGGTATGACGGTTTACCACGATTTGAACGTGCACGATTATCATACCATGAACAATTGCATATCAACGGTTTTAACCCTTAAAGACCGAGACAGCCGCCCGCGGCTAAAAATAAGTATTGCTCTTAAATGTTTAATAACTTTTGATCCGCTGATCCGATTCATACAATTCAAAGATTGGCATAAAGAAGAGAGTCTCAGCTTTCCAGTGCTGTATCACATAACGCGGACTTTCAGAGGCTCCGGAATCAGTGCGGTTACGTCATCAACATTTGACAACGCTGATTTGACAAAGACACGCTCGTCACTGTGTCTCCGGACAAACCAGACATGATACATTGATGCATTGTCCCTCCTCCATGCCCAGATTGGTTCAAACTCGCTATATCACAACCAATAAGCATAGGTTTCGCTTTTGTTTGTGGACCAAGCTTTTTGAACAACACGGAATGAGAGATAGGCATGCATTTATGCGCGGCTAAATAAAACGCAAAAAAAAAAGTTTTGCATGAAATAATTCTCATACTAAGTACTTTTGCATGCACAGCAGCACAGAAACATGACAAAACAGTGACACAGCAAAGACGAACTGCTGCTCTTGCTGTTTTCAAAAGACACAAATGAAGGTGCAGCTGTTTGTCTGCATTGCAGACAACCATATCCAAATCCATATCGATAGACAACCATATCCATGCTGGCACATAAAACCTAAGGATGTTCCATATTGAATCTAGTTTCGTTATGTAACTATTTATAGTATAGTAAATATTTATATCTATTTTTTACTGAGGATTTGCACCATGTTTATTTGGACTTTATTTGGACTTTGACACATTATTTATTATTTTCTTATTTTTTTATTTGTTCATTGTAAGTGGTGTTGTTTATAGTAACTAAAAAATATATTATTTGGAAAAAGTCAAATTTGCTTCACTGTTCTATTATTTTGTAACATTTGTAACATACCGTATACCGCGAAACCGTCAAACCGTGGTATTGTTTTAGACGATTATCATACCGTGAAAAATTCATACCGTTACAACCCTAGTTGTAGTATCCATTTTTAAAATAGCCTACATAATTTACGAGTCAAACAAATCCAAAGTTTTGCTTGATTTTTGCATAATGACAAACTGAGGCTTTCATTTTATAGCACATTTTATGCAAATTAATGCAATATCACATATAAACAACAAAATTGATATATGCTATAGTAGCCTATACGTTACGAAAAGTCAACATCCTGCATGAGCCTTGGCATTGTTTTTCATCACATGCAGTGCGTGCACATGAAAGAGGAAATAAAAACACAAGCACATGGTAAAATCAGATGATCAAGACATAATCTTTAATCTTTTATGACTTGTATTAAAAATGTTGACAGAGGCTTGTGATATAAGAATTAGAGTGGAGCTTTAATTGAATGCATAGGTCTATTTTCTGTGGAGCGATCGATTTAAGGTAGCCTGATATTATAATTTGACGGGGAAAAAAACATGATTGGGGTAAAAAAGGATTCAATCAGTGTTTTTGTTTTATAATCTAAAATTGTAATTTAAGTGAAAATATTTAGGGCAGGCCAGTTTATTTTATTCTTTTTATTTATTTTATTCATTATTTCTATGCTGTTGGGCACACTGCAGGTGCGTGAAGATGCTCTGTTGTTAATATGTTCGCATGTTAAGATAAATCAGTATTTTAAAATGCTATTTTTAATGTGTCAGACACAAAATAGACACGTCAATTATCTTTTTAATTAAATATTAATTTAATATTGATCTGACCAGTTAACTGTTAATATTCGATAAGTGAGAAAATTAATCGAAATGAGCAAGCCTAAAAATAATACACTTTGCTTAAGAAGCAAATATGCATTTTAAAATCTTTTAAAAAGATCTTGTGACACCGAAGACTGAAGAATGATGCTGAAAATTCAGCTTTACCTTTATAGGACTTCATTACATCTAAAAATACAGTTGAATTCGCAATAATAGTTAACACTACTGCTGTATTTGCTTGATCAAATGCAGACTTGGTGAGAATAAAAAGCTTTATGCTTTATGTAACCGTCTCCAAATTGTATTCACACTTAATTACATTGACATCTGAAAGTCTGAACCTGTTGAAAGAAAGATGTCATTTAAATTAAAAGCCTTGACATTTCAATCTTTAAGAAATTTTTTAGATGTTTGCACTTTTTCAAGGTTATCCAGCATGAATAGGAATACATAATATTACAAAATTATATTACATTTCACCTTAGCCTCACATTTCCACTTTTGGACTGAATTTCCAGATTTATCTCTTTTTCTTTAAAGGAAGGAACGTTCCAGATTAAACACAAATCTATTTATATAGATTGAAGTCTATATTTATTATTACAGATTCTATCAGCTCATCCTTCAGCAAATATCAAACTTTAACTTAAACATTAGCATATGCAAATCTAGTGTGCTAGTGGAAAGAATTAATATGAAGGCTAAAGGACTACAGATTATTATTGTAACTGTGCTGTTTTTGGTAGCTAGAAAACAATTTATAAGCTTTAAATTAGTGTGTGTGGTGATCAACAGTGTTAAAGATTTAGAACATTGAGCATACTTTAACAGGCCTCAAAAGGTTTAAATATTTCGTCCACTAGAGGGAGATAGAAACTTTTCCTCTGCATGTCTGGAGAGTCTGGGAGATGTTAGACCCATCCCAGTCAACTGTGACACCGGTCCAATCCCAGTCATTTACTATTGAGTATCTGTTAGGTGGACACTTCACGACAAAAGGTGTCCAAATTAATCAAGTGTATGCAGAGTTGTTGTAAAAAGAGTTTTGTAGCTACAGAGTAATTTTGACATAACAATTATTGATATTATTGGCAATTTTATTATAGCATCTAAATATAATATAGTATAATAGCATATTACCAAAGAATGTTTTGTGCTTAAACGGCTCCAGAAAAAATGAAGAGAACTATATTGTCTGTTTTCTGTTTGCCATCACTTGCATTTTATTTAAAAAAAAAATTATATTCTTGATTGAAAATTTGTTCTGTGAAAAGAGTTCTGGAGTAATTCTGATATAATTGCTGAAATTATCAGCAGTTGTCTCTTTGTTTTATTGCTGAGCTACAAAAAGCCAAATTACATCAAATTATTTGATTAAATGCTGTAAACAAATCAGACTTTTAAAGTGTAAATACTGTCAGTAAACTGCACAAGACATCTGCGAGCAAATCAAAGTAAGCTTGACTACTGTATTCAGCTTTGATTTTGTGCTATAAATGGGTTTGTTTATCTTTTACTGTAATAAAATCATTATAAAATGTTAAAAATGATACTGCAGTTAAGATGATTTAAAGCAACGTTTTCTAGTAATTTTAAAATATTATTTGGTATATATTCAGCCCACACCCTTCAATCAAGTTTGCATTTTAGCCCTTTATAGGAAAAAGTTTGGGCACCTCTGGCCTATATTATCCAATCAATATGCCTATTGACCTTCTTTTTCATTGCGGAAGTGTGTCGTTTTTGCGATTTGTTTTATAACATCCGATTCAATCGCCTATGAGAACTATACAGACAAAGCAGAATCAAATAGTTGGAAAATATTCAGTTTGCAACATCAAGCAGCAGAACGAGCTGTTTTTAATGTCTAAAAATGAATGGAGGTGAATGAGACTGGAAGTCTCGAGCCAAAAGATTCAAATGGCTGCGCCCGCTCATACTCGAAGAATAAGGTAAAAATTATCCAAGAATGTTTTGTGTTGTTTAAATGACTCCAGAAAAAAATAAATAAAGAGAACCTATATTTTCAGGGTTTTTTTTATTTGCCATTAGTAGGTACCTGTAAAAGGAGTAGAACGTTTTGATAAAACACTTGCATTTATTTTAAAAACTATTATATTCTTATTTGAAAATGTGTAGACATGTTATTATCAGTTGTTTGTAAAATAAAACACATTATATTTCACTCAAAAAAGTGCATCTATCAATTGCAAATGCAGAGTTTGTCACTTCAGTTTATGTTTTTCCTTTTCAACCATCTCCATGTCAGAATTAAAACGTGGAATTTTGAGTAAACAAGAAAAATATATATTTAAATAATTAACTGTCATTTGGTTGACGAACTAGTCTGTTTGTGGCTGTTTAGCTGGTGATGAACACGATTAGCAATTTTTTTTCAGCAGTCAGACACCCCATTTGTTCTTTTTTCCATCACCATAACCTGCCATTTCTCAGCAGCAGCACAGTTTTCAACTTCAGCGCTGTTTTCACTTCTTCTTTCAGTTGTGTTTTTTTTTTTTTTTTTTTTTTTGAGTTGGTTTGCGTTTGTCACTGGCATCTGGTGGAGACAGGGCTTCCATATGGCTACTGTAGCTGGACAGTAATTAAGCCTGACGTCATTCACGAGAAATCTCTGCCTAATATGAACTTTCACCTTTAAACCTCCTTGATCTTGTTCAGGCACACTTGAAATGGACAGTGAACAATCATTAACAGATTGTACTGTCATTCTCATTGAGCACATTTTTATTTTAGTTAATCACTACGACTATCTTCTATATTGACTATATATCTTCTTGATATTGGAAAAATCTGACATTGCGGTATTTTGTTTTCCTGCGATATACAGTTAAAGTCAGAATTATTAGCCCCCCTTTGATTTTATTTTTTAAATAGTTCAAAATGATGTTTTACAGTGCAAGGAAATGTTCACAGCATGTCTGATAAAAATGTTTTCTTCTGGAGAGAGTCTTATTTGTTTTATTTTATCTAAAATAAAAGCAATTTTTAATTTTAAACACCATTTTAAGGTCAAAATTATTAGCCCTTTTAAGCCAATTTTTTTCAATGGTCTACAGAACAAACCATCAGTATACAACAACTTGTCTAATTACACTAACCTGACTAGTTAACCTATACCTAGTTAAGCCTTTAAATGTCACTTTAAGCTGTATAGAAGTGTCTTGAAAAAAATCTAGTCAAATATTATTTACTGTCATCATGGCAAAGATAAAATAAATCAGTTATTAGAAATGAGTTATTAAAACTATTATGATTAGAAATGTGCTGAAAAAATTCATTAAACAGAAATTGGGGAAAAAATTAAACAGGGGGGGCTAATAATTCTGACTTCAACTGTATATTGTGATATGAAAATATTTTCACCAGATGAATCGAATAGCTCTATTTGGAAAGTTTTCATTCAGTCTTTTTCTATTCAGTGCGTTTACATAACCAGCCAGCCTGTCTCATTCCAATGTTATGTGTCCCAAATTACAGAGTTTCTGGAATAAAACATTTCAAGTTTTTTTTCAGTTACATTAGACATTCCAAGTGAACCAGATCATATAATAGTTTTATTTGGAGTTTACGAAGAATTTTTGAGACTTACATGGGTACAACAACAGTTTGTGTCATATGGGTTGATCTCTGCCAAAAAACATATCCTTTTGTTTTGGAAGAAAAAAGAAGTTCCAACTCTTAAATTATGGCTGACAGAGTTAACAGGTACACTACATCTGGAAAAAAATCAGATATACCCTAATAGACAAGGTTTTGTTATTTGAAAAAAATTGGTCCCCTTTTATTTCCTTTTTACAAACTTGTGATTAATGTTTACTATGCCTTTAGTACCTACATTTATTGTTGGATAGCACTGGCGGGTGATTGGTGGGGGAATGCATGTTTATTATTAATTTTGTATAATTATTTTTATCACTGTTTGTTAGCTTTTTTATTATTTATTTTCTTTTCAAATGTCTAATTGTTAAAATGTAAGTTTTAGGTTTATGTTTTTTTTTTTTTTAAAAAGTGTATTTTCAAGTAAATGTCTGCAAAAATTTCTAATAATAAAATATTGAAACCAAATAAATTACAAGCATATACATTAATAGAATAGAGCAAAGATAAGTCAAATAAACAGTGCTTTATAGTTTTTTGGAGAGTCGGTATTCAGGTTCAGACATTGAACAATCAAACATGAAATAACATGGTCATCATTGTATAAATGATTTAGAAACAATAAAATCTTTATCTTTTAATCTTTAATATAAAATCTAATCCTGAGATGTCACTATTACGACACTGAAAAAAAAACACTTAACTTTTCCATTTCAAGTGATTGTATTTGATTATATTTGGTAGTAACTTTCACGTATGTGGATCAAAAGACTTTGTTGACGCAAAAATTAAAAGTTCTGTTGTTAATTATTCAACCTAATATTGTTTCAATGGCCTGAGATCTTAATTTATCATCAGAATACAAATTGCACCGTAAAAAATGCAGGTTTCATTCATTCATTTTCTTTTCAGCTTAGTCCCTTTATTAATCAGGGGTCGTCACACCGGGATGAACGGGCAACTTATCCAGCATATATTTTACGCAGCGGATGCCCTTCCAGCTGCAACCCATCACTGGGAGACATCCACTCATTCACACACCAATATAGTTGAACCACTGGTTCAGTAAAGTCACATGGAATGTTTTGACAAATTTTTTTTTGTGATTAGCAGTACAACCGTTTTCAATGCTTATATAATAAGAAATCTGAACATCATAATTTCTGAAGAATCACGTGACACTGAAGAATAAATAATAATAATGCTGAAAATTCAGCTTTGAATGCCAAAAATAAACCTATTGTAGAATACAGTATTTGCTGTATTTTTTATAAAATAAATACAAGGAGGCGCCACAGTGGCGCAGTGGGTAGCACAATTGCCTCACAGCAAGAAGCTCACTGGTTCGAGTCCCAGCTGGGTCAGTTGGCATTTTTGTGTGGAGTTTACATGTTCTCCCCGTGTTCGTGTGGGTTTCCTCCGGGTGCTCCGGTTTCCCCCAAAGTCCAGAGACATGCGGTATAGGTCAATTGAATAAGCTAAATTGTCTGTAGTGTATGAGTGTGAATGGAAGGGCATCCGCTGAGTGAAACATATGCTGGACAACTTGGTGGTTCATTCTGCTGTGGCGACCCCTGATTAATAAAGGGATTAAGCTGAAAAGAAAACGAATGAATGAATAAATACAAGAAACACTATATGATAATCATTCGCATTAAAACATACCATAATATTAACTCTTAAAAATAACAAAACAAGCACAATTTTGTCGTAACGTCAACAAAAGTGCTTGTTAATGGGATTTAAACAAACAAGCTAAAAAGTAAAAAGGATTGTGAACGGATCAAGGTTGATGGTCTCGTCAGTGAGATTTTTATTTGTTAGCAAAACCTCATGACGTTAGCGCTTCCCTGCCTCCTGCCCTCTCCACCTGTTCCCCGGTTCTCCTTCATCTTTCATTGCTCTCTTCGTGATCGTCAGTAAGTGGCTACATCTGGCCGCTCTTCGATTAGGCGAGTTGTGCTTACGCCTGCAGCCATATGGGTTTTGTGCTAATACGGCTAGATTAGCTTGGAGCAAACGTGACTGAAGATTTGCCGGTCGCCTCCTTTCACCCCCACAGCGCATTTTAGCTCTCTCCTTTTGCTAATTTTTCCTCTTGATGTTAGCACTGTGTACCTTCACACCTTGGCGTGAAGGCATTAGCTGTTGCTGGCACTGCACGGATCTGGGTCTCGGTTGAAGTGGCATGTACATGCAAACAGCGTGCTTGATCTTAAATGTGGGTGTGTGTGGAGTCTTGATCTGGAACGGTTTATTTATTAAGGCCGTGGACTGACTACCACAGCTGTTCAGGACAGAAGTCTTGGTTGGGGAATGATTATGACATCATCATCATTGTTTGTCCAGATTTCGTTATTACAATCATAAAGATAAACTCTGTTACCAGGAAGATGATGATAACTTCTGCTTTCAAAACATCTACATTGTGATTAAATTGTTTTAGAATTTGTCCAGGACTTATTTCAGAATAATATTAAGCCAGTTTTGGGGTTATATAATTTTTTAAGTATGTTTTTAATGTAATTTTCATGCATTTTCTCAGCCATTTTATTTAGATATATTTTGAAAAACATATTGTTTTATATATTTATTAAAAAAGGACTATTATCTTGATTATTTTGTGAGAAAAGCTTTGGAAATGACTACTACAAAATAAAAACCAATACACTGAGATCCTATATGGTGAGATAATTGTGCAGAGGAAATGTTCATTTTAAAGCGAGATGGATTTTGATTTATTTATTTATTTTGGGAAGGTTTAAAGGGATAGTTCACCCATTAATGAAAATATACTTACCATTCGCTTTCAAAACCCATGTCTGTCATTGTAGAAAAAAATACAATGGAGGTCTATGGGTGCCAGCGACCAGCTTTCAAAATATCATCTTTTGTGTTAAACGGAAGAAAGAAATATGTATTTAAAGGAACTCTCCACATTTTAAAACTCACTGGAGTTAAACAGTTCAGCTGATCTCATGGCGGGAGCACTTTTAGCTTAGCATAGATCATTGAATTAGATCATAGATATATACATTAGATGTCGCCTGGCCTATTGTTGTCTATTGGACGGAATGCGTCAATAGCGCCACCATCTTGCTACAGGGTAGCGATCCTTTGAAATGAATGCGGGACCAAGCTGCAGTGGAGGACTGTGGCCATCCAAAGCCAGAGATATACACGTATATCTATGATCGGGAGTTTTCCTGGATGTTAGTATGTAATTTTTTTTTATCTAATTACGAAAATTATAATTTTACATCACTTTTCTACATTGATGGATCAGTGACCGCACGGGCATTCCAGACAAAAAGCTTGTGTTTGTGTGTACAGAAATGTACTATTCGCCCTCCCTGTTAAATTTGTTCTAATCATGTCCTGAAACACAGCTCCTCTCCTGCTTTCACTTCTCATACTGACGGAGGGAGCGATTCGTTTGTGAATGAATCCCCCGAACGACTCTTTCACTAACGTTAGCCGACAATAATACAAGTTTCTGGCAGCGCAGCATCTCGTTGTCATATTTCTTTTGCATTGTTTGCTGATTTTATTCAACAAAACTAGCATAAGCTGAGTGTTTAGTGCGAGTTGGAGCTGCTTTGCCTCATGGTGAATGCAGTAAGTGACTGTTATCATTAATAACGTTAACTTACCTGATTAGCACAAAAGTTCAGAACATACAAAAACAGAAAAAATACGTAATATTACCTATGAAATGTTCTGCCTTTGTGCTTCGTTTCCTTTGTTTGCTCGTTACTACACCTATAGACAGCGCTAAAGTCCCGCATCTTCACGTAATAACACTGTCTTGACTAGTGCGGTTGAATGACATTTGTCCTGCGAGCACTGAACCAATGTGGCGGCGCTATTGACGCATGCTCAGGGTCCCTATGCGATATCTAGTGTATATATCTATGGAATTAGATTAGACCATTAGCATCTCGCTTAAAATGACAAAATGAGTTTCTATATTTTTCCTATTTAATACTTTAAAAGCTTTTAAAGAAGTGGTGTCCAAACTCGGTCCTGGAGGGCCGGTGTCCTGGAGAGTTTAACTCCAACCCCAATCAAACACACCTGAACCAGCCAATCAAGCTCTTACTAGATATACTACAAACTTCCGGGCAGGTGGGTTGAAGCAAGTTGGAGATCAACTCTCCAGGACATCAACCCTCCAGGACACCCCTGTTTTAAAGCTTAAGGTCTCTTCTGTAGTTACACCATGTACTAAGAATGATTGAAAATGAAAAGTTACCGACTGGCATGGTCTAATCTGGTTCAGTGATTTATGCTAAAAATGTAGTGACGAAAGTAGAAATGTAGTTAACAACATTTCTCAGTAGTGAGGCGGTAGCGTCAAATCATTGATGTCTGCTATCTCTCTTAGTTATTAAATCACAAATTTCTTTTTAGTAGAGAAGCTGTTTTTTTAGTCAAGTAGCACAGTAGCGTTCACACAAGCCAGAGTTTATTTCGTTGACGACAAATGTTCGTCTTAATTTTCCTGACAAACAAGTTTCTACAGATGAAAACTAAATAAAAATTAAGTGATGATGATTATGAAAACTATAATAAAAATAAACTGACATTTTTATTGACTAATAAAAACGTGACGAGATTGTGACATTTAGAAAGTAACTGGTCTAGAGTAGACTCTGGATGCAATTACATCATTTTCCATTAGGACGTCTGTTTGATTAAACTATGTATAATGAGATGGCAACAGCTGAGAAATAAAGAAAGATTCTGGTTAGATGTCAAGACAAAAAGACTTTAAATTGTATGGGGAGGAAATAGTTAATAAAAACAATAAAACTATAATGACATCAGCAGAATCTTTCCGAAATTCATGCAAAGGTAAACTCGGATCTTTTTTATTAACCCAAGTGTGTGCTTTTGCTTTATTGAAACGGAAAAGCCTCTCGCTAGAGTAGATTTAGTCGACTAAAATCTCATGAAATTTAGTAGACTAAAACTAAAATGATTCAGAAGACTGAAATATGACAAGAATTAAAATGAAATTTTAGTCAAAAGACTAAGACTAAATTAAAATTTGCTGTCAAAATTTACACTGACACAAGCTACATTTACCGATCGTGGATTCACAGAGCTGTGAGGCCTGTGTCTAGCCAATAAAAGTAAATCTATATGATTGCGAGAGTGACCATTTCTTCTTCATGATTTATGATGGTCAACAACAAACTTTTTGGAGTGTAACTGCCAACTTTCACTCCAGTCAATGACGTCTCCAACCAATTTTTATTTTAAATGTCTTTTGCTAGTTGACTTGGTTTTAAATTTGTAGTTTGTCCTGCAAATGTGCCCAAGTGCATACACATACAAACAATAGCAATTCATAGTATATATTTACTTTATACTAATTTATAGTAAATGGTAATGTTTTTGAACTACACAATAGTGAAGTACTCAAATTAATTTGTTGTAGTACTTTTATTATTATTATATACACACAGTTTACTGTAGTAAAAGCTAAAGTATACTATGATAATTACTATTAGTTCACGATAGTAATTCAGTAATGAAGAGTTTTAAATATATACACAATACAATGCTTATTCCTAAATATCTCCATGTACTTTAAATTACTATAGTATTTTAAACGTGTAACACCTGGTTTTATTGGAATTTTTTTATTTATTTATTTATTTATTTTTGCTTTTATACTGTATACTATAGCTTCTGTTTGGTTCAGCATATTAGTTGCAGTAAATAACTAAATTGAACAATTCTGCCACATGTGTTTCAGTGACAGTTTTATTTATCACTAAGATATGATTGACTTGTTTTTAAGTTTGAAAATTTAAATTGCAAAAATAGTTTACATGTAGATGAGCTAGTTTTGTCAAGTAGCTTTTAGCTTAGCTTGCTACATTTTGCAGGGGGTAGCTTTTAGTGTAGTTAAGCTACATTTTAAGTAGAGTAGCTAATAATAGCTTACCTCACTATAGTTTTCTAGTAGCTTGGCTAACACTATGTATAATGCTACTGTCACACCCATAGAGCGGCTAAATGGATTTAAAAAAGGTTAAAAACTGTTTAACTTTAGTGAAATCATAAAATGATCCTATTTTCAAAAACAAGTGGAGTGTTCCTTTTAAAACGTCATAAGGGACAATAAATAATGAGGTAATTTTCATTTTTGGGTGAACTATCCCTAAGATGAGCGCTATAAGTATAATTATGCTTACCTTAGCTAATTATTTTCTAGAATTCCTCTGTAATATAATGTCTGATTAACACAGTATTGAATTTGGGGTAAAATTATCACCCCTTCCCTTCCAAGCTGTTTTTTTATAGCCGGATTTATAATAATAGAGTCTAATGCATCCATATAAAAGGTTTCCGACCGGCATGGTCAAACCCGATTCAATGATTTATGCTAAGCTAAGCTAAAAAATGCTGCCGTCCCACCCAGAGAGAGACTAAATGGATTAAAAATTGTAAAAATTAACTGTTTAACTTTTAAAATGATCCTACTTTTAAAAAAGTGGAGTGTTTATTTAAAATGTCTTGAGGGACAATGAATAATGGGGTAATTTTCATTTTTGGGTAAACTGTTTCTTTAAAATGAGCGTTACATCTATAATAATGCTACTTTCAGCTTATTATTTTCTAGAATTCCTCTTTAATGTAATGTCTGATTAACATAATATTCAATTTGGCGTGAAAGATGACTCCTTCCCCTCCAAGCACAGTTCTTTATAGCCGGATATGTACTAATAGTGTCAATGCATCCATATATAGGTGTCACAGTCACTGTATACCCACTGCATGCCCATATACGACCAAAACGTTTGAACTCGTGCAGGACGCACACATGGTATAGATCGATGTGGGTGTCTGTGTATGTGTGAGCATCTACCTTGCGCGATGTGCTGGTGTGATGGAACCTTATGGCGGTGTGTCAGTGTGTGACGCTGACAGGTAATCCCGCTCTGTGACGTGGATCACCTCTTTTTCTAGCAGCTCGTCAACAGATGGAAACTGCCGGATTAGCACTATAAGAGCGACGGCTGACAGAGCGAGGAAAGACATCCTCATCCAGCAGAACAACAACCACACCCGGGATATATGTGAACAAACCTACATTGATTTCAGGCTCTAGAGAAGCAAAACAAATCACTCTTGACTGAGAAACATTCACTGAAGACGTCTGAGCGCGAGACTGAACTTTAAAGTCATTGCTATTTGAATTGGAAAGTTTTCGGTGATCCTCGGAATAGTTGAGACATGACTATTATCAAGGTCAAACAGTAAGTATTTTGGAACGTGGGATTATTAGTTGTCGCTAATTGGACTTTATAGGTCTCTATTGCTTATAACAGCCAGCCTTTGTTGATTAGTTTGTTTGTGTGTGTGTGTGTATAAAAGTAGTCAATTGTGAAATTATTAAAACATGCATATTTAAAATTAAACATGGTTACCTTCACTAGGTGAATGTCTTTGTTGGGTATGGGCTGGTGTATGATTCTGACGGTATGATGACCTCGGATTTAGATATTATGGTTTCACTGTATTGTGATTACTGCTCTTAAATATGATATTTTTTTAAATGTCTTTGTGGAAAAAAACAGTGACCATATCAGGCTAAATAATTCTAATAAATCATTGATTTCTGCTGTCATCATTAGTTTCAAAATCACTAATTTCTTTACGACTTAATAAAATACATTTTTGCATGCATTTGTTTGGATATAAAGTGAGCCACTGCACTGTTCAGATCTATAGTTGGACTATAGGATTTGTTTTTCAGATGATTTCTGAATCTTGGGTTTAATTCATGTTTATCTTTATAGTGCTTTTACAATGTAGATTGTGTCAAAGCAGCTTAAGAAGTTCTAGACTGTGGTGAGAAACAAAACTTCACTAACTGACGAAAGTGAAGGAAAAAGGCTGACCAGTAGCTTTTGATGTGGAGGGTTCATTTCGGTCTTTTCTAAAAAAACGAATTAAAATATTAGTTAAAACACATAAATGTAAATGAATAACATATACCCTAGGAACTGTATAACAGAACATTTGTGGTTTTAAACCCTTGACATTTCCAAACCACGATGAAACCGGTTATCTTCCCATGCCAAGTCTTCATTCATTTATTTTTGTTGTATGATATCTCTTGCTATCTGTTGTGCTAGCTATTAATTGGTTAAAGTGGTTGTTTACGCCAAAAAAAATGAAAACTTCCTCATTTATTCTCCCTCATGTGGTTTATAATCTTTTGAGTTTCTTTAAAAAAAAGAAGATATTTTGAAGAATGCTGGCACCAATTGACTTCCATAGTAGGCAAAAAAAATACAATGGAAGTCAATAGGTGCCAGCATTCTTCAAAATATCTCATTTTATGTTCCACAGAGGAAAGAAACTCGGATATATATATATTTTGAAGAAGTGAATGGTGAGTAAATAATGATGGAATTTTTATTTCTAACTCAAATAAATCAATCCAAAAACACAAAGAAATAAATGATAATAATATTATTAATGATAACAAATGAAATAAAATTACATATACACAAGGAATGGAATAACAGAACATTTTTGCAGTTTTAAAACCTTGATATTTTTAAACCACTGTAAAACCGGTTATTGTCCCATGCCTAGTCTTCATTTATTTATTTATTCATTTATTCATTTTCCTGTCAGCTTAGTCCCTTTATTAATCCGGGGTCGCCACAGCGGAATGAACCGCCAACTTATCCAGCACGTTTTTACGCAGCGGATGCCCTTCCAGCTGCAACCCATCTCTGGGAAACATCCACACACACTCATTCTCACACACACACACACACACACGCACACACACACACACACACATACAATACGGAAAATTTAGTCTACTCAATTCACTTGTCTTTGGACTGTAGGGGAAACCGGAGCACCCGGAGGAAACCCACGCAAACGCAGGAAGAACATGCAAACTCCACACAGAAACGCCGAGAATCGAACCAGCGGCCTTCTTGCTTTAAGGCAACAACACTATATACTGTACTAGCTATTACTTGGTTAAAGTGATTGTTCATGCAAAAATGAAAATTACCTAATTTATTCTGCTTCATGTGGTTTTAAATCTTTTGAGTTTCTTTCTAAAAAAGAAGATATTTTGAAGAATGCTGGCACCAGTTTACTTCCATAGTAAGAAAAAAGTTACAATAGAAATCAATGTGTGGCAGCTAACAGCATTTTTCAGAATAACATCTTTTTTTTTAAGAAAGAAACTCTGATATTTATGTTAAGGGTGAGTAAATGATGACAGAATTTTCATTTTTAAACTTTTCAAACTATCCTGTTAAAGGGTTAATTCACCCCCAAAAATGTACATTTAATAAGTTTAAAGGTTGACTTCTTTTGCTGTTCGACAACAAAAATAGATGTTTTGAAGAATGCTGGCAACCGGAATGATTCTTATTGAGTTATGCAGTATTTTTCCTACTATGGAAGTCGATAGGTACACATAATATTTGGGTATTTACATTCTTAAAAACCTCATCTTTTGTGTTCAATGGAAGAAACTCGACAGCGAGTAAATGATCAATTATGAACTATCCTCTTTTTAAATTGATTGCCACACAGTTAACATTGATACATGCCTATAAAAGGTACAAGTACGCAAAATACATAGTGCCAGGTTCACAATTTAACACAAAAGATTACAGTTTTCTTTTACCCTAACCCTTTTTTAAAGTACCTTGTTAGTATTGAACACAAGCTACATTTTAAATAGTAATAAATAAATATATAGGTTAAAAACGAACTATAAATTTTTAATTTATTTTGTTAGTGTTAAATGTGATTATCATTAATATATTATTAATTATCCCTACCAAAATATCACAAATGCTCAAGATTTGTCATTTTGCTGATTATCTTTTTGTGTGTGATGCCCTGGAAATGCCTGAGCACGTGTGCGCTAGTAATCTGCATATGGCCACATATGGTCAACAGGTTGCAAGGTAGTGTGAGGTTTTGATGTTGGCCTGTTGTCTGCTGACTCAGTGCCAGTTTTTGTTGGAGGCAGGCAGCAGCAGCAGGTTTGACCAAAGGTTTGACCTGGTTTACATACTGCAGCGTGACTCGGCATTTCAGCGGGTCAGTATGGGGGTAATACGCAAGCTGCTGCAGCTCTGACAACAACACGGTTATTTCTGTCGGGATCCAGATTATGATTATCGATAAGACCATTGAAGTCTGTTTGTGTGCGCACGTGCGTTTCTGATTGGCGAGCGGTTGCTTGCATAGTAGGAGCAAGATTATTATAGTTTTGCATTTTTATTGAGTTTTTATTTCAGTACTATTTTAAGAAATTGCGATACATTTCAGTTTAGTTTTAGTTTGCTACGTCAATGGTTTTGTTTTATTTAGCCCCCTTTTTTTAATTTAGTGTTTATACATTTAGTTTAAATTTTAGGGATTCTATTTGAAGAAAAGCATCCAGTTTAGTGTTTGCACAGCTTACATTCACTCTAGAGCAAACCTCTTAGTAATAAAAATAATAGTTTGAACAGACACTGAACCCAGAACCATACAAATGCAGCTTAAATTAATAAAAGTACAAATTTTAAGACGATATTTAAAATGTATGGAGTTAAACATGCCAAAAACTGGATGTCTTGGACTTTCAGAGTGCTTATTAATTCTGAAAACAATGTCTATTTCTGTTATTTATTATTTAAGTTTTATTTTATTGTTTTTAGATTTTTAACCAATAGTTTTAGTCTTTTGGTTTTCGTTTACTGAAGTAACCTTGAGTTGGGAGCTTGTGTTTCATCATGTTTTATTTCTTTCGTTTGTGTCTTTATAGAGTCCCCACCGTCCCTGTGAAGAACTTAAATGGATCCAGTCCTGTTCATCCCGCTCTGGCAGGTGAGAAACGATATGCAAATAGGGTATAAATAGTGGCTTTGATGATTAATTATAGTAACACGTTAAATTGGAAGCAAATGAAGATGTTAAAATGTAAAAATAGATGGACTGATGGATTTCTCTGCTCTCATTGGTCAGGAATCACTGGTATTCTGATGAGCGCTGCTGGACTGCCGGTCTGCTTGACCCGCCCACCTAAACTGGTGCTCCACCCTCCACCTGTCAGCAAGAGTGACATCAAACCTGTGCCAGGCCTCGGCCACTGCTGCCGGAAAACCACTAAAAAACAAGCCCGCAAAGGTCAGCAGCACATCATTTTTATTTGTACGTTATTTTTTATTTATTTATTGCACATTATTTTTCTATTTTCTATTTATTTATAATTTATTTATATTTTGCACATTATTTTTATATTTTTATTTATACATTTTTATTAATTTTTGCACATTGTTTTTATTTATTTTTTGCATATTATTTTTTATCTATTTATTTACTGCCCATTATTATTTTTAATTTATTTTAAATAATTCTTTCATTTTTGCCCATTATTTTTTATCAATTTTCTTTCTTTATTTTTCTTTCTTTATTTTTTTGCACAATTTTTTATTTGTTTATTTAGATTTATTTATTTTTTTGCACATATTTTTTATATTAATTTATTTTTTATATATTTATTGTTGCACATATTTTTTTATAAATTAAATAATTATTATTTATTTATTTTTGCACATGTTTATTTATTTTTGCACACATTCTTTTTGTTATATATATATATATATATATATATATATATATATATATATATATATTTTTTTTTTTTTTTATTTTTTTTTTTTTTTTTTTTTTTTTTTATATATACTTATTACATTTTTGTATATTATGTCAAATTCATGACTGACTGTTTCTTTTAATCGTGTAACTTAATAATTTTCCTGTTTCATTTGAGCAGGTAGGACTTCAGAAGAAGTTGTTAGGCGGTATCTTCAGAAAGTCCGCAACCCACCAGAGGAGGTAAACATACACGAGAAATGTGTGCTAAATTATTTTTCATTATTCAGATATATTGTAACAAAATAATTAAACACTTATTTTAATAACCTTTCATTCGCTATTAACTAATTCATTTCCTTATTATTTTTTTCCACTCTATCAATTCAAATGTGTTCTAGGACTGCACAATTTGCATGGAGTCTCTGTGTGGGCCGTCCGGCTATAAAGGACCAGGCGTGGGTGGTATTTCTCGGGCCGAGTCAGTGGGCCGTCTGTCTCAGTGCGGGCATCAGTACCACCTGCAGTGCCTGGTGGCCATGTACAACAACGGCAACAAGGACGGCAGCCTTCAGTGTCCCACCTGCAAGACCATATACGGTGTCAAAACCGGCAACCAGCCACCAGGCAAGATGGAGTACCACGTCATTCCACACTCGCTACCCGGACACCCCGACTGCAAAACCATTCGGATTATCTACAACATCCCCCCTGGCATTCAGGTATGAGCCATCAACACTAAAACCACTGCATTGTCTATTCATCTTGGCATTTGTACCACCTACATTGCATATTGCACTGCTGCAGTCTTATATAAGAGCATGAATGCATTATATAACAACAGTGTAGGTCTAAATGGCTCTGTGTGGGATTGTTTTAGGGTCCGGAGCATCCAAACCCCGGGAAACCCTTCACCGCTCGTGGATTTCCCAGACACTGCTACCTCCCTGACAGTGAGAAAGGCCGTCTGGTGAGTCTTTTATAAACACTGTTCACTTAGTTGTTATTATACTGCTCTTATTCATTTACCTAGTCCAATGTTGTCATTCAACCAGGGCAGGAACTATTTGAACTGACTAATTAAGCTATATTAACTATTTGCCCCCTGAATTAATTTTCGGAGGATTTTTCCCTCTTAGAGTTGGCATGGCAAACGTTTTTATGGCAAATTATGTTCATATCCTACTATATAGGTTAAGTTAGATTACTTTATTTATATCCGAGGGTAGATTTGGTATTCACCAGCAAGCAGTAGATAGACCGGCATCCATAATGACGTGATGAATAAAATATCCATTGTAGATAAATTGCACTCAAATTTATTTAAAATATTATCCCATAAACATTTAAAAAGAGAAGAGCAAACACAAAAAACTTAAAATGTTAAAACAAAGTGTTCCAAAACAAAACACACACACTCTAGTCTCCCATGCCAAACGCCCACTGCTGCTCGCTGCGTGCGTCCCCTATAAACTATATCCATTCAATTATACCTGTATCCAAAGGCAAAGGGCAGTACCTCCACATTTAGTTGAAACTGAGTTATGGCCTAAACTGGAGTTCTGTTGAGTCTTTTGACTTCTGGTTCATGGTACATTGATCATACAGCCTCCACATGCACTTTGAATCATTTCCGCACTATTTTCGTTTTCCACAAGGTTTCAATATTGAATCAGGCTGTTGTTTTATAAACTGAAAAGAAATGGACGATACAGAACAAGAGCAACAACAAACTATTGAGTCAAACGCAACCAACAATTTCATGTGTGAGAGGAATACACAGGCCATATTCACTTCTCTATTTGAAATGGGTACAAAGACATTTTTACAGCTTTTTTTATAGCGAGAGAAAAAAAGATCTAATGCATCATGCACTGATGTGTTAATGTGTGTGTGTATGTGCATACATCTGTATGTGGGATAAGTGGTGTTAACTTACAAGTTATTGTAGATCTATAATAGAGAAGTGAATTGCTGACACTGAATTCATCATCAGAGGCCTGTTGCACAACACAATTGCATGTTAAGTTGCAGGTTGACAAAACCAACAAATCCAACCTGGTTAAGATCATGTTAAGTGGTTTCGCATTGCTTGATAAAACACTCTTCTGTTTACCTCCTTTGTGATTAACTCTGGACAGCATGCAGATGAAATTGTGAAGCGTGCAGATTACAGTCAGCAATTCACTTCTCTGTTGAAGATTCTGATCAGAAACAAAATGAATTTAAGTACATTTACAATGCAGAAGAACACTGCTGGTCCAGAAAAAGTTTGAGAAAGCGACTTGAAGAATTATTATGATGTTAGTGCAAATCAGTCAACTGATTTAAATATTTTAGGTTCACAAACTGCCTGAAAGGCCTGATTATATTAAAGCAAATTTATATGTAAATATTTAAATACAGTTATTTACGGCCATTATTAATATTATTATATATTATATATTTACCAGTAAAATGTGTAATATAATTGATTAATTCTTATAATATAAATATATTATTAGTACCAAATTTGTTATTTTACTGAAAAAATGCTTTTGGTGTAAATTTGGAGCAAAAAAGATCAGAAATGTCAATTTTCTCAAAGCTGATTGGTCCGCAATCTCTAAACCAGAATTAAACATGAGCCAGAGCAGGTTAGGCGTGTAGCATACGTTGCCATGGTGATGCACAATCAAAACAAACCCACATTTTTCCAAGATGTCCTCGCTGCAGTCTGTATTACAATGACATACTGGACCAGGTCCAATACATAGTGGACATTATAACGCCCACTAAGGTAATAATGCCCATGCTACTGTGATGATTGGGGCAGGTGTAGAATATCGTCCATTACGTAATGGACCTGGGTGGGGTTGCACCAGCTATTTGTAAGTTTTTTCTTAAACTGGAGCATAAAGCCCACACTTGGGGCTTAGTAACTACTAGCTAGTTTGTCGCTAAATTTGTTCTTACTTCTGTTGCACCACATGTTGTTAAGACAAACCGTAGTTAGTAATTAGTGTAAAGTCGTGTAGTCGCATTGAATGATGTAATATCCAATGAAAAACATTTAAATCATTATACTGCTTTAAAACTAATGCATCTATATAGAACTGTCCTATAAAAATTAAGTGACTAATACATTTTTATAGTTCAGGAAATTACAGTCAGTCACTATAACAGACGACGCACATACCTGCATCGCGAGTCGTGACTGCACACGAAGTTTTCAAAACATTAAACTTGCATATTTTTTTATGTCCTACTCATGAAGAGAAAAGAGCAGGAAGAACTCCTTCATGAAGAAATTCTCATTTTAATGGATGGATACAATTAACACAAAACACCACTTTAACTTCCTCATATACCAAAAGAAAAGGAAATTGTGGCTGTGAGTAGAGGGAGATTATTCTCATTTTGATCACGAGCTTCTCAATGTAAACTAATCTCGTGGTCATCTCTTTTCTACCATTATACATGGGGGGAGGCTGCTGTAAATAGTTGGAATGTAGTGTTACTTTCAAACTAAGTTCAGTGGTGCAACACAAAAATATTTAGTAGTGTGACTTAGTGTCACTTTAGGTTACAACTAGGCTATGTTTTAACTTGCGCACTGATGGTGCAACCAGCCCCTGGTCCAGTACATCATTAGGCTGCGGACTGCAGCAAGGACAGTCTCCATTCTTGAACCCGAACCTTTTTTTTCCCCCATGCTTTGTTAAAGGTTTTGGTCTTTTATTCCTCTGTCATAGGTGTTGAAGCTGTTGCTGGTTGCCTGGGACCGCCGGCTGATCTTCTCGGTGGGCACATCCAGCACCACAGGCGAGACGGACACAGTCATTTGGAACGAGGTGCATCACAAAACCGAATTCGGCTCCAATCTGACGGGCCACGGTTACCCTGACTCGGGCCACCTGGATAACGTCCTGGAGGAGCTGCGGGCGCAGGGCATCACTGAGGAGGAGTGTCTGAGGGACTGAAAACCTTGAAAAGTCCAACCACAAAGACTGAATGTTTCTTTCTGTGTTAGTGTTGCCAAATCTGAATTCAATTCCCAGCTCTTGTTTCTCAAATGACGCTTTTGGAAATCAAGGACTCTAAAAGGTTTATAATTCATCATCCTCAATTATTATTATTCTTTTTTTTGTCAGTGATATTAGCCCTCCTATTGCTAAAGAAATCTGAGCCTGTCAGAAGTGGGCTGCGAGAGCTGTAATTAACAAACAATATTGCACTGTGCGCTATTGTGGTGGAGCCGTTCTCTCTTTGAAAAACTCGAAGGACCTGATAGAGTTCTCCCCACAGAAACCAGACTTGCTGCAGTGCAATTTTGTCGCTAGCGGGCCGCAGGCACGGAACAGTGTCTGCTCAACCATTTATTGTATTGTAGTTCTGTGAAGGATACGCAAAACAAAGGTACATCTGTGCATGTAGTTGTATCATGTGGCGCAGAGACGTTTATGTCCTTGGTGTAACCGAGGCGGCTAACTTTGAAGCTCCAGTTGCAGTTTTAGATGCCGGAACGTGAATGTTTACTGCCCCATAGTGGCACTTGTTAACATATACATTCCAGTAATAACCATGGTATTTATTTGACCACATAGTTTTTTCGAAATGTTTGCAGTATTTACATTAACCACTTATATTTGTACTTATTTTATTGTATCTTACGTTATTTTATATCGTCGAAACGAGAAACCTGTACTGTCATCGATTTTTGGGATGGAAACCAGTCTCTGTTTAGGGACGTTCAACTCAACCTGATTTGTTAATCAGTATTAAAAAAATATACATTGAGCCAAGGTGATTCTGGTGGCCAACAGAGGAACAACGCACAAATTTAGTGAAAATAAACTTTTTTTTTTTTGGGTGATTGGATTTGCCGTCGGAGATGAAGGCCCTTGTCCACACGAACATGGGTATTTTCAAAACCACACTTTTTTTCTACATTGTTTTGCTGTGTGTCCACACGAAAACGGAGTATCGAGTGAATAAATTCTAAACAGTCTGAAAACCATGGTTGAAGTTTTTTTCGCCTCATGACAGCATCCATGCTGTTTTCTCCTTTCTGATTGGCCAAGGTGACTGGGTTCACACCAAATGCGGAAGATGCAAATGAGGCAAAATTCTGCACATTCGTGGAAAACACAAGTATTTCGTGTCGTATGCCATTTGTGCAAATACTTAATTCTTTGTTTGTTTTGAACCCATCATAAGTGTTATTATCGCCCCCTGTTGGTTCGGCATGTCCATAACATTCTTCAATGTGCGTATTTTGCATTGTCATGTGGACAGTTTTTTTTTTATTTTTTTGGTGTTTGGATTTGCTGTCGGAAATGAAGGCCTTGTCCACACGAACACTGGTATTTTCAAAACCACACGAAAAAGGAGTATCAAGTGAATGAATTCGAAACTTTCTGAAAACTCCAACCAAGGTGAAGATTTTCCTAAACTCCAGCTACAGTGTGGTCGAAGTTTTGTTTCGCCTCATGATGGCGTCCATGCTTTTTTGCTCCTTGCTGATTGACCAAAGTGTCTGGGTTCACACCGAACGCGGAAGATGCAAATGAGGCAAAATTCCGCACATTCCTGGCAATTGCGTCGCATATTTCATGTCATTCACCCTTGAGGCGGTAATCCACCTCTGTTCTCATGTTTGCATTGATTTGTATGTGATTTGTGCAACTACTTAATTCTTCGTGTGTTGTGAATCAAGCATAAAAGTGTGATAGTTGCCCCCTGTTGGTGTGGCATAACGTTTTTTTTTTTAACAAAAGTGGGGAAAACTCCCATGTACGTGTGGACATGGCCTAAAAAGTTACGAACAGGGCGAAATCTGCGCGATAGTACTTTTAATATGATGTCATCTGTTTCGATTCTCCAAAATTGAAGTGGTCTGCCTTTAAAGTGGTTACTAACGTACCCTGTTGACAAATCCTGTGGACTAGCTCTCTCCGGTTGCCTTTCTGGTCGGTACGCGGTAGGTCTGTGATGGACCTGTTTACAAAGCTGTTGATGAAGCGTCTGCATGTATGTACATGCAAATGTGTAAGCTTACATTTATAGTTGATGTGCTGTATGTATGTGTTTTATGTACACAATTATTTTCGCCCTGCATCCAAAAGCATGTTGTGGAAGTAAATGAGTATTTCTTTTTCTTGTATCATTTTTTATAATATACTTTGAATTGGTTTAACTCTGTTTTTTTTTTCTTCTTATAAGCTATTAGGGTTTTTTCCACTGTGAAGTTTTTAATTTTCTTTTATTGCACTTGTATGATTTGATTTATTGTCCAGCCAAGTTCCTCATGATAGTTGCTATGGAGACAACAGTGAAAATGGCATCGCTGCCAGGACGAAAACTGTGAAGACAAAGAACGGAGCTAGGAGAACTAATGTTGCTGTATAATATAAAATGTACAAAACAACTCTTGCATATTAAATAGCTGCTGGAATACTGAATAAATATTAAAGGTACTCAAAAGGAAATGCTGGTTTGGGGTTGTTTCTATTTCCATAAAACACCTGGCTCCAGTTATTAGTTTGTTTATCTTTCCACTCGGACATTCTCTGGCATGTTATGTAGTTTTTAGTTCTGCCAATCAGACACGAAATATTTGAGTCTCACAGCAGGGGGCGATATTTCGCTAAAGATTTTATAATGTAAAATAAAGGGCATTACACACTCCCTGTACTGCAACACATTGTGGCATATGACTAATACCGTGCCAACATATGTAGTTGTTTAACAATAATTTAATATACACTATTGTAAATATTAAAGTTGCATAATGATTTTTCAAAATATGCAAAAATAGTATGCATTATTGTTTGTCAGTGCTGGAAGCCGACAGCCATTTTACATCAATAATCTCAAAATGTGCTAGTCAGAATCCATCAAGAAGGCAATAGGGTGGGCTTCTATCTCTCTCTCGAAATTAAAATTTTAACACAACACAAAATGAACAGACCATCTGTCCCCTCTCCTAAGACCAGGGCATTTCCTCTACAGGCAGATGATCCAGTCTGTTAATTAATGCTCTTTATGTTCTGTTACATAACCCTGGATCAGTATCAGGACTAATTCAAAGACCAGAGGGTTTGACATGAATCTGATAAGATAGATTTTGCTGCTGGCTACCAAGATTTTTAGCTTAATGCCAGCAAGAATTAGCTATGTTATATACATATATAAATGTTAAACTAATACATAGATAATTAAACATATCAATTATTGATTGATAAAATTTAGCTAGATAGTTGGATATAAATGTTAGATTGTTTAATGATGATAGCTTGCAAGCTAAACGTATAGCCTATATACAAACAGTACAGCTAGCTCAGTTTAATTATAGAGCTAGACAGAGTTATGGTTATCTATCTTTTCAGATAGATAGATAGATAGACAGACAGACAGACAGACAGACAGACAGACAGACAGACAGACAGACAGACAGACAGACAGACAGACAGACAGACAGACAGACAGACAGACAGACAGACAGACAGACAGACAGACAGACAGATAGATAGATAGATAGATAGATAGATAGATAGATAGATAGATAGATAGATAGAAAGAATTGTATTTAGAGTCCTAGACAGTAACACATTAGCAAGATAGATATACTTATATTTAGAGTGCTAGATAGCAACACACTAACTAGCAAGATAGATAAGAGTGCTAGATAGCAACACACTAACTAGCAAAATAGACAAGCTTGTATTTAGAGTCCTGATAGCAACACACTAAGTAGCAAGATAGATTTGAGTGCTAGATAGCAACATACTAACTAAGATAGATATACTTGTATTTAGTGTGCTAGATAGCAACACACTAACTAGCAAGATATATATTAATGCTAGATAGCAACACACTAACTAGCAATATTGATATACTTGTATTTAGAGTGCTAAATAGCAACACCCTAACTAGCAAGATAGATGCTTGTATTTAGAGTGCTAGATAGCAACAAATTATCTAGTAAGATAGATATACTTGTATTTAGAGTGTTAAATAGCAACACACTAACTAGCAATATAGATACTTGTATTTAGAGTGCTAGATAGCAATACTCTAACTAGCAAGATAGATATACTTGTATTTAGAGTGCTAAATAGCAACACACTAACTAGCAAGATAGATACTTGTATTTAGAGTGCTAGATAGCAACGCTCTAGCTAAGATAGATATACTTATATTTAGAGTGCTAGATAGCAAAACACCAACTAGCAAGATATATATACTTGTATTTAGAGTGCTAGATTGCAATACTCTAACTAGCAAGATAGATATACTTGTATTTAGAGAGCTAGATAGCAACTCTAGCAAGACAGATATACTTGTATTTAGAGTGCTAGATAGCAACACATTAACTAGCAAGATAGATATACTTGCATTTAGAGTGCTAGATAGCAACACACTAAGTAGCAAGATAGATTTGAGTGCTAGATAGCAACATACTAAGATAGATATACTTGTATTTAGTGTGCTAAATAGCAACACACTAACTAGCAATATTGATATACTTGTATTTAGAGTGCAAGATAGAACACAATAACTAGCAAGATAGATATACTTGTATTTAGAGAGCTAGATAGCAACTGTAACTAGCAAGATAGATATACTTGTATTTAGAGTGCTAGATAGCAACACACTAACAAGCAAGATAGATTTGAGTGCCAGATAGCAACATACTAACTAAGATAGATATACTTGTATTTAGAGTGCTAGATAGCAACACACTTAGTAGCAAGATAGATTTGAGTGCTAGATAGCAACATACTAAGATAGATATACTTGTATTTAGTGTGCTAGATAGCAACACACTAACTAGCAAGATAGATATGAGTGCTAGATAGCAACACACTAACTAGCAATATTGATATACTTGTATTTAGAGTGCTAAATATCAACTCCAACTAGCAAGATAGATATACTTGTATTTAGAGTGCTAGATAGCAACACACCAAGTAGCAAGATAGATATGAGTGCTAGATAGCAACACTAACTAGCAAGATAGATATGAGTGCTAGATAGCAACACTAACTAGCAAGATAGATATATTTGTAAAGTGCTAGATAGCAAGAAAGGCTCACTATCAAGATAGATAGACAAGACAGACAGACAGACAGACCGACCAACCACAAGTGTTATCTATCCAACTTTTTTCTTAGATATACAGAGCAGGCATTATGTTAGAATATTTCTGTCAAATTTTTTAATGTGTTCAAGTATTTAATGGTTATTAAGCCAAGCCGTCCTAGCCTGTTATGTTGATCTGTGCTCATCTCAGACAGGGTTGTCTCCAAATGAAGTGAAGTTGAATGTGAAGGTGATGACATCTAGACAGATGGACGAAGAGCATAATGCGGTTAACACTGAGTTAGCCACAAAGAAGCATGCACCGTGTGTCATCTCAGCTGGTAATCTGTCAAAGGGAGCACACGATAACCCTGCCCCCCAAATGACTACCCCCAATGCTCCGTCCGAGACCCCTGTAGTGATAGGAGATGTAATCTGAAACACTTGGGTGGAGTCAGGCTAGAGGGCGAATGCACTGTGATACCAAAAGGCTCAGGGAAAGAAGGGGTAATTATGCTATTCTAAACAAGTCTCATGAATGTACATGCTTTAAAAATCTCTTTAGGAACTTGTGACTGACTTGAATAAGGAATTGGTCTGCTTGCTAATGTTTGGATCTGACATACAAACAGCAGTTTTGGCTCATTTGATCAATAATCCTCTTGCTTTGAAGGAGTTGTGTTCGGTGCAGAGGCACTTTCTCTGCAACATCAGTTTAGCTCCTTCTCTATTAAAAGCTTTTAAGCTCATAAACGCTTGACTAAGTGGTCTGGAGAGAGCCCAGTTGCCAAGGCAACAGCTCAGTCTGCCGCTTTCAGTCCCCAGAGGAGTCGTATTTCACATGCAGATTTTCTGCCTGCCCGACCCACTTTGTTGGCTTTCAGCTAAAAGCTTTTTGCTGCATACTGACAGAGACAAAAGAGTAGAGGAGAAGGGGATGGGTTTGGCTAGAAGAGGAGGGCCTTCGCTGGCTGTTGCCAGGGTAACTTGACATCATGCTGACGAACTTCCCCTTTTAAAAGCTTTTAAAGCGATTGCTCCAGCCCTCCAGGTTCCATTTTGAGGCCTCTTAACTATAAGCATGGGGGGAAGGGCAGCAGAGGCCTGTCTCTCGCACACACAAGCACATGCTTGAGAAAGCAAAGTAAGGCCAGGAAATCAGACTGCACTGAGAAAGAACCAAGCTTAAATCATAAACCCGAACGAAAGGTACACGGTCTGTAGATAAAATGGCCTCTGAGGACCTCTGCTTTAGTTACACTGTGCCGGGCTCCAACGAGAAGCACAGGAGGGCTCGTAACTGGACGGACTCCGAGATGAAAGCTCTTGTGTACATCTGGGAAGAGTATGTGACAGAGCTAAAGAAAGCTAAGCGCAATGCTAAGATCTACGAGACCATGGCTAAGCAACTTTACGAATTAACTGGGGAACAGCGACACAGAGAGGAGATCAAGATGAAGATTACCAACATGACCTTCCAATTCAGGCAAGTATCTATCAATCTATCTATCTATCTATCTATCTATCTATCTATCTATCTATCTATCTATCTATCTATCTATCTATCTATCTATCTATCTATCTATCTATCTATCTATCTATCTATCTATCTATCTATCAATACTTTTCAATAACCTTATAACTACATTAGTGGTAATTTTATAAGTCTTTCAAAGCTCCCTATTGGCTGTGATGCGGATGCACGCATTTAACGCATGCGCAGTACAGTTTTTAATCTCGCATGCTGTTTGTTCAGGACAGAAAAACCGAGCGGCATATTTACTGATTACGTAAATGACGTCACGCGCACTCGCGCAGCACCCACCGCAGCCTGTTTTCAGTTTCTATTACCATTCATCTCTTTTCGGCTTAGTCCCTTTAGTTTCTATTATTATAAACCATTTTAAAACAAGCAGTGTAGGCTACCAGCTACACAAGTCGATTCAAACAGCAGCAAAAGACATAAAACAGAATCAAACACTTCCCAGAACCAAGATGATACAAAAGCCACCTGGATCAGTTTTGTTGTCACATCCATAGTGGTGGATGAACGTTCTTTTATTTACCCAAAGTATGTGTACACAATATATCATATATGTACACAAATACCTGAGAGTAAATACACGTTTTAGTTTGTGGACTATGTGGCTGTTAAGTGAGTAACATTACAGTTCATATTTCCAGTTTGGCAGCTAAATGTTATTAAATATTAGAGAATGTGATTGTACTTATAACAGTTTATGATTATAAACACGCTTTTTTGTGTGTGTAGATCTGTAAAAACATTAAGCAAAAATGACAACCCTATAATTTATATTTTTTATATCCGTATCATAAAAGATTCTTGAAACAATTATTGATAAAAGTAGTTTAGAATAATCATTTGATTATTACTTATTCCTTTATGTATTTTAAATGTGATTTATTTTAAGGAACCAACCTTTTAGGAACTTTATGAGGCATTTTAAGCTAAATTTTTTAATTAATATTATTATTACTGGGACATCCTTGTCAACTTTAAGGAATAACTTATGGTGCTATTTAAAATAAGTTGACTTTTATTTAGTTATATGAAGGATATAAATAATTCATATTCCAGTAAACAAAACAGTAACAAACTGCAGAATACAGCTTTTAAATGCTTAGGTTTAATCAAAAGTTGTGAAAATAATTCATTCATTTTCTTTTCGGCTTAGTTTCTGCTTTATTAATCAGGGGTCACCACAGCGGAATGAACCGCCAACTGATCCAGCTTATGTTTTACGCAGCGGATGCCCTTCCAGCATCCAATTTAGCACATTCAATTCACCTTTCTTTGGACTGTGGGACAAACTAGAGCACCCGGAGGAAATTCACACGAACACGGGGGAGAACATGCAAACTCCACACAGAAATGCCAACTGACCCAGCCGGGGCTCAAACCTTCTTGCTGTGAGGCGATCGTGCTACTTTCTGCACTACCGTTACACAATTTTTTGTGTGCAGATTAATGTAGCAGTCTACCATTTCTGATCTCTTAAGCTATAGTTTATTATAATAGATGCTTATACATTATAAAACAGTGTGCATAAATACTTTAACATCACCCTTTTTTAACAGGAAGCTGAAGTACACAGCAAATGGTGGGAGTTCTACACCTGATTGGCCGTACTACAAATCTATTGAAAGGATTTTGTCAAAGGTGCCAGATCATGGCCATATGAGCCCACCAAACCTCTCATCGTCTGGCCCCTCGACCTCTCAGCACGACCCTGCTGTGCCCCAGTCTGCTCCACCAAGCGGGTTTTTGCCAGAGTACACTGGATCCTCAGAGGAGAGAGATATGAATGATGAGGATGACGGCCTGACAGACAACTCTGCAAGTTCTTTTGAGACCAGGTAACATGTTTGATCACTTCACAGAACAATGAAAAAGAAAGCGTACTCAATATTTATTCAGCCTGAAGTGGTTTCAAACCTTTTTGAGTTTCTTTTTTTCTGTTGAACACAAATGAAGTTACTTTGAAAAATTTTAGAAACCTTTAACTATTGATTTCCATAGTATGAAAAACAAATACTACAGAAGTCAATGGTTACTGGTTTTTAGCATTTTTCAAAATAACTTATTTTGAGTTATTTAGAAAAATGCTAAAAGCTTGTTACCTTTGACTTCCATTGTATTTGTTTTTCATACCATGGAAGTCAATAGTAACCGGTTTTCAGTATTTTTCAAAATAACTTATTTTGCGTTCAAAAAAAAAAAAAAATGCTGAAAAACATTAACCATTGACTTTCATAGTGTTTGTTTTTCAAACTATGGTATTCAATGGTTACAGATTTTCAAAATTTTTCAAAATAACTTCTTTTGCGTTCAATAGAAGAATCTTTAAAAAAAGTTATTTAGGAAAAATGCTGAAAACCTGTAACCATTGACTTTTACAATATTTGTTTTTCATACTATGAAAGACAATGGTTACAGGTTTTCAGCACTTTTCAAAATAACTTCTTTTGCGTTCAACAGAAGAAAAAATCTTTAAAAAATAAGTTATTTCAAAAAATGCTGAAAACCGGTAACCATTGACTTCCATTGTATTGGTTTTTCATATGGAAGTCAAGGGTTACAGATTTTAGCATTTTTCATATTAACTCCTTTTGCATTCAACAGAAGAAAACAATCTTTAAAAAAAAAGTTATTTAGAAAAATGCTAAAAAACGGTAACCATTGACTTCCATGGTATTTGTTTTTAATACTATGGAAGTCAATGGTTACGCATTTTTGAAAATAACTTCTTTTGCATTCAACAGAAGAAGGAAATCATTAAAAAAAAGTCATTTAGAAAAATGCTGAAAACCTGTAACCACTGATTTCTATAGTATGTGCTTATCATAATAAGGAAGTCAATGGTTACAGGTTTTCAGCATTTTTTAAAATAACTTCTTTTGCGTTTAACAGAATAAAAAAATCTTTAAAAAAAGTTATTTAGGATAATGCCTTAAACCTGTAACCATTGTCTTCCATAGTATTTTTTTTTTACACTATGGAAGTCAATGGTTACAGGTTTTCAGCATTTTTCAAAATAACTTCTTATGTGTGTTCAACAGAAGAAAGGAATCTTTGAAAAATAAGTCATTTATAAAAATGCTGAAAACCTGTAACGATTGGCATTCATAGTATTTATTTTTCATACTATGGAAGATTACAGGTTTTCAGCACTTTTCTAAATACCTTTTTTTAAGGATTTTTCTGCTGTTAAACGCAAAATAAGTTATTTTGAAAAATAATGAAAAACAGTAACTATTGACTTCTATATTATTAGTTTTTCATACTATGGAAGCCAGTGGTTACAGTTTTCTAACATTTCTCAAAATAGCTTCTTCTGTGTTCTACAGATGAAAGAAACTCAAACATGTTTGTAACAAGTGAAGGGTGAGTAAATGGTAACTCATTTTTCAGTTTTGGGTGAACTATCCCTTTAACTTCATGCCTGTCCGTTTACAGGTCACAGCCACATAAGCGGAGAAGGCTTTCGCATGTGTCACTACGGCGAAAGAAGCTGCGTGTCCTGGATGCAATGCTGAAGGAACAACGCAGGATTAGCCATGCTGTCGAAGAGGCATGTCATGAAGTTCGCCGCGTTATGCATCAGCAGAACTTCCTGCAAGTGCAGAGCCTCCAGCTTCAGGAGCGAATGATGAACCTCTTGGAAAAAATGATTCCAGCACAATCTGCTCCTTCTTGGCCAAACCCAGCTTCTGCTAAGGGTTTAGGAACACCCACGCCTGAGTGACAAGAACTCAAAGATAAGGACCTTTGCAGAGGAAGTGTTGCCATGTTATCCAAGCATAAAAGCTGTAACCAACTAGTTAGCGGTATATTACTGACATATTTAAGCGCTGTTAAGTCTTCTATGATGAATTTCCAAAATATGTGGCAGATGTAACCCACACAAGCACATTTTTGAACAAATGAGTAGTTATCCACATTGATTTAATCTGA
This sequence comes from Danio rerio, assembly GCF_052040795.2. Classification (NCBI taxonomy): domain Eukaryota; kingdom Metazoa; phylum Chordata; class Actinopteri; order Cypriniformes; family Danionidae; genus Danio; species Danio rerio. Next base: position 18,604,823 of record NC_141027.1, on the reverse strand, counting down.
CTTGAAATATATTTCTTTGTGCATTAGAATTTAAAAAAAGATCGTAATGTGACACTAAAAGTGTGTCTAAATCAATGTGTTAGTCTCAGATCCAGGTGAACTTCAACAGAAATTGCACATCATTCATGGTTGAGAGACATCTGACAGATTTCAGATCTCTTTTAAGACATTCTGTGAGAGGATGCAGTGTTGAAGTAAACAGCAGAAGGACTGAGGTCAGGTCAGCTAAGGCTGACAGATAATGCCGAATGGTTGGTGATAATGGAAACTGGATTAAGTTGACAAGGATTCAAAATGGAAGAGGACAATGTTTGTTTAGTTAATGCCATTAGTTCAATGTTTACGGTACACTGTTAAAGCATATAGCACAATTTAACATGTTACGGAATGCGATTGTTTTGGTTGATGTTTATAGGATTATGGGTCAACAACATGACAGTCATGTTTAGCTTAGATCTGTTAGAATATACCCAAATATAGAAAATAAATCAACACTTAGTTTGTGTTATATTTATGTTATAGATATATTTTTTAACATTTATTTTTCAAGAATTGGAGAATATTTTTTTCTATCTATCTATCTATCTATCTATCTATCTATCTATCTATCTATCTATCTATCTGTCTGTCTGTCTGTCTGTCTGTCTGTCTGTCTGTCTGTCTGTCTGTCTGTCTGTCTGTCTGTCTGTCTGTCTGTCTGTCTGTCTGTCTGTCTGTCTGTCTGTCTATCTATCTATCTATCTATCTATCTATCTATCTATCTATCTATCTATCTATCTATCTATCTATCTATCTATCTATCTATCTATCTATCAAAAGAAAGCACCAGAAGGACAGAGATGTCAGGTCAGCTAAGGACATGATTATGTCAAGTGTTTGGTAATAATGGAAATTTAATGGAATATACAGTGCTCAGCATAATTGAGAATTAAGTACACCACATTTTGACAAATATTCCAAATGAATATTTGTATCCATTTCTCAGTGAATATAGGCAATTTATTTTGATGCATTTAAGCAAAACAGATTTTTTAGACAAATATATATATTAAAATAATATTTTAATCAAAAAACATATATAGAAATTGAAAGATAATACAATTAAATTCAAGCAAAATATTGCAAAAAAGAATTACAACCTACAAAATGTCAACTCAATTTTTACATTTTTTTTTGCTTCTCTTGATCTTTCCTCTTTTTAATTGTGTTTAATATTTTTCTATAACATATAAATTTAGGTGTACCTGTTTTTGGACCGTTATCGTAAGTTATTTTGTTAGATTAGCTCCAGATTTGGCTTCAGTACTGACTAATCTAATGTATATGCACACATATAATATTGTACAGCTTCCTATTAACATTATTAATTTAAAAGACAGATTTGTGAGGGGTGCACTTATATGCTGAGCACTGTAGGTATAAATCTATATTTGTCTGGCTAAAATAGCATAACTTATTCTTACTATTTCTTTATGCCACAGAGAATGAGATCATTTTTACAAACCTGGCTCATGAATTATAAACTTTTAAAAATATTTTAGTTTTATCATTTCAGGACAGAAGATCGAGCCTGACTGGCACCCAAACATTATAATGGCTAATGCATCACCACATGCTCTTTTAATTCTTCTTAATGTGCAGACAAGATAGTTAATCCTTTCTGCCATGCTCAAACGTGCTTGTGCACGTGGTAATAAATAGCAATAAAAGGAGAACAAACATGATTTTTTAAAAATTAATTAGAAGAAGCTGTATAATATTATATTGAATATAGTAAAAGAGAACAGTTATTTTACACAATATCCACATTAGATGAACAGGATTAAAGCAAAACCCAAAAATTTATAAAAAAAAAATTCGGCTTAGTCCCTTTATTAATTAATTGTCACCACAGCGGAATGAACTGCCAACTTATCCAGTATGTTTTTTTACACAGCGGATGCCCTTCCAGCTGCAACCCATCACTGGGAACCAAAAAGTTCAGTACTTAAAATAATAATAATAATTATAATAATAATGCAATAAAAAATACATAAAAAATCAAGTACTATGAAAGATTTCATCATATTTACTAAAGAAAGAAGCATTTTTCTTATTATCAATAATTCTAAGTGAATTAATGAATTGTTCTAGGTCTTTTTTTATTTTAAGAAACCTGTTTGTAAAAGTAAAAATTTCGAGCAAGTATAAGAACAGACATTAGTTTCAACCACCCACTCTTTTCCTTCTCTCCGTCTGCGATGAACTGACCTGCTGTCAGTCGTCCTGAACGGTGCCTGTTGATAAGAGGAAAGGCGTTAGTGCTCATTGACCTGACTGGGTGTGGTGACATGAATAGTAAACGAAATTTTAAAAAATGCCCTGCAGCCCTTAAGCTATACTCGAGTGTCAAATATGTGTCAAAGTACTGTATTTCAGGAAAAAAAAAAACTGAATGTATCTTTGAGAGCGCAGTGTCCACGCAATACCTGCATACAGTTTTATAACTTAATACTTAATATGTCTAATGTTGTTTTTAACACATGGTCGTACTTACTGTCCCAAAATTCTCGTCTACTCTTAGGTGAACCCAATCAAAAGTACTAAAAATAGTAATAAACTGTAAACAATACCCTAAAAACAGCATGATTTTAGCAACCGCCAATGAGAGCGCTGTAAATATTTGAATATCAAACATGATTGACGCGGGCTTTAACCAATGAGAGAGCTTGCTTCAGTTTGCAAACGTTACGCTGTCATAGCGACAGGGAGAATGACGCTTTGTATTCCCAACAATAGTGAATGGCAGTGGTTTAAGTGCGTCGCGCGAACGGAGTTCAGAAATAAACGATGAAAAACTTTGGGATTTAAAGGACTGCAGGTAAGCACCGGTGTATGTGTTAATTCTTAACGAATACGTCAAAGTTGAGAGAAAGAAGTGAGCGTGGAACTCAAGTTTGTTTACATGAATGAAAAGCTTGAATGAAAAGTGTTGGGCATGTGACATCTGAGAGCTGTTTGGATGGCGATACCTTTGTATCTAAGTTACCTTTCTTTTTAAAACAATCCATATCTTTCTTCCTAAACACGTGAAGAAATTTGATTAAAGCAACTTAAAATACCATAATATATTAACATTTTAATAACCTTTGTGTTTACTTGGGTTGTCTTGCGGTTTGATCAAAAATGTGGTGAATTTGTAACAAAAGGAAAACAATTCCTTATAAGTGATTTCATAATAGTAATATTTGTGAGAATCAAGTTATGTCACATAAATATTGGTTGTGTATTATATGCAGTTGTTTATATGTAATGATATTTGTAAATATTAATTATAAATAAAGTATATATATATATATATATATATATATATATATATATATATATATATATATATATATATATATAAAATGCAGTTTATATGTGATCATATTTGTATAAATGGAACGAAATAAGATAACATTTTTTTCTAGATATCTTAGGTATGGGTCTGAGTGAATGAAATGTTAATATTTCCTTTATTCTAAAAAGTTCAGATATTTTCTTCAACTTTTAAACAAAATGTATTTTCATTAATTCATAAAGTGATTGGTCAGAACAATAATTTTTTTAATTTGTTGAGATTGTAAATCAGGCGTTTCCACTAAGTATTTCTTTCACAAGTCTTCTGAACTTTTTCTTTTTTAAAACAATCCATATTTTTAAACATTTGAACAAATGTGTTAAAAAGCTACTTAAAATATCCTAATATATAAACATTGTAATAAACTTGTATGTTTACTTGGGCTATCATGCGTTTTGACAAAATATGTGGTGAATTTTTAAAAATGTGAAAAGAATTAATAAGAAGTTATTTCATAATAGTAATATTTATGAGAATATTGTTATTTCATATATAATATTGGTTATGGTCATATATAATATTGGTACATGCATTTAAATATGTAATGATATGTTTAAATAATTTTAAATAGAGTATAAATATGCATATTTATATAAATAGCAAATAGCAAATAGCAATATCACAGTAATACATCATCACACTCCATATATAATGCTATTCAAAGAAATAAGATAATTTTTTTATGGATTTATTAGGTATGGGTTTGAATGAAATGTAAATCTTTGATTATTCTAGAAAGGTCGGATATTTTTTAAAAATTTTAAATAAATGTATTGTCCTTTATTAATAAAGTGACAATTGGTTAGAATTATAAATGTTTCAATTTGTTAAGATTCTAAACCAGGGGTTTCCATCAAGTATTACAACTTTTCTGAATATAAAGCAACTGATATTGTTTATTGCTGTCAGATGTTTTTTTAAATATTTTGTGCAACATTTTTTTAATAAATACCATGAGTGGTTTACACAATTAAAGAAAAATTATCTTTACCCAAGCACATAACAATAATTTACATAGTATTCTTATAGAATTTGTATATATTCTTATATAGTTTGCATAAATATAAAAATAAAAATAGTCATTTTTTAACACAGTTTTTACCGATTCTACTCCAAATAATAGAAATATAAGAAGCCAGGTGTGGTGCTCTTTTAGAGCAATCTTTAATGTCTAGTGTGGGTTTGTCATGTCTCTGTTATCACTTTGTCTATGTTTGCTTTCATAATATCTACTCAAACAAATGAAAAGTCTCATCTTCTAACCTTTGTCACTTTTCTCCCCTTAGGTCTGACCCTTAGCAGCACAGCAAGATGATCTTCCCTGGATAGAATTTTATCTGAACGAAACTACTATACAAGTAGAAAATTCTACTATTACCAGGATCAGAGTGAGAGTTGTCAAGCAACCTGACTCAACAATGAGGCTTTTGGACCGTCCCATCAGCCCGGCGGTCCGCAGGGTGGAAATGGAGCGTGGCAGAGCTGGCTATGGATTCACCATTGCCGGTCAAGCACCATGTGTTCTCAGAGGAATAATAAAAGGGAGTCCGGCGCACAGTGTAGGACTACTACCTGGGGATCGTGTCTTGCGTGTAAATGACACAGATGTGTCTGAAGCATCACATGATGTTGTGGTGAAGTTGATCGGTACTTCATCAAAGTCACTGTGTTTGCTGGTCACATCAGGTGATCGACCACCCATGGCCTGCTGCTCCAGTGACGAGGAACTGGGTTGTCAGAATAAGAGTAAACGTCCGTGGCTCAATCCTGGAATAAAGGACCCTTTCCCAGGTAAACTTGATGGCAGGGATTTGAAGGAACCAATTCTTCAGTCGGTTGGAAGTTTTGATACCGTCTTTGAGATCTCAGATCAGGGCACCATGACCCCACATCAGGAGAAGCAGAAAAAACAAAGACCTTTGTCTGAACCAGATGTGTCTTACTGGTTGCAGCAGCAGCAGAGATCCAAAGGGAATGTCGATATTCTTTCACAGGATGAAACATCTCGAGTAGTGAGTGAGGATTCTGTGTTTTCAGACCTTCAGAGTCAGAATGACCTTGCATCTGACTCCAGCATCCTGAACGTTGCAATGATTGTCGGATACATTAATTCCATGGAACTGGAGCTAGTAATGTCACAAACTGAGGAGGATGCATTGCAGGTCATCCGGCAATGCATTAGTAAGATTGGTATTGAGCAGAAGACTCATTCGCTGGTCTTAATGAAGGTTAAATGCAACTGTGTTCAACTTTGCGATGACCGAGATGTTGTTCTTGCATCTTACCCAGCAGAAAACCTGGCTCTTTGCGTAATTTGCACAGAAGACAGCAGGTTCTTTGGCCTTGTCTCGATTGATTCAACCAAAAATATAGACACCGGGAGGCAGACAAGTACCTTGAAGACATTATGTCATGTTTTTTTCATAGACCCAGAGCTTTATGAACACAAGGAGCACCAAAGCATCATCGGACACTTTGGGATTCCCTGCACCCCAGATCCAGACACTCAAAGCTGTTTGGAGTTTCCTCAAACCCCCCACTCCATTTCACACTTCATATCCGTCCTCTATGCAGACATGGGAGATTACATTGAAAAACTAAGACTTAAACTTGACAGTGAGAATCCTGACGAAGGATCCCAAAATGCACGGAACAGCGGCAGTGGCAGCGGCAGTGATAGCGGGATTGGAAATGCTTCACCAGAGGAAAGAGACAGTCTCATTGGTCAGTGGAGCTTCACATCTCCAAACATTTGCAATCCACCACCACCATATTATTCCCAGCACAGGAATAGTACATTCCTCAAACCAGAGTGCAGATGCCTTCTTTCTGAGCCACTAACAGGATCCGCTCAACCTGCGACTCCATCAGGTGTCCCAGCCGGGGCGGACGGTTCAGCGTTTACTCCTGTTCCTCTCAGTAAGCAATCTAACTTGCCTCCAAAACAAAGAGCCGGTCAACGAAGACCTTCCATTGGCTTAAAGGCTCGCTGGCAGAAATCTCGCCCCAACAGCATTGAGTGCTTAGTGGAAGGGGACAACGATGATCCCAAAAGTAAATGCAGTACCCTTCCACCTGCAATGGAGCAAATCCCTACTCTGAGATACAAACCTTTAGAACATACTCAGAGAATAAACTTCACCCCGCAGCTTGAGCTGACATCCAGGTTCTTCAGCAGTGCAGCTAAGCAGAAGGATGGAGAAAACAAGGTCAGAAAGAAAATCTCTTATGACTTAATTTCTGAATCTGAACTGGTATTTAGGTGTCGATACATGGACTTTTAGTTTTCGCTTGCAGGTTTAATATTTTGGGCTGTAGTGGGTCTGTGCAGGCATATTTTACTCATAGTTTTTAGGTGAAAATTTAAGTGTCTAAAAGACATTTAAAAGACATCTAAACATAGATTTCCTTGCTAAACAAGGTTAAATTTGGGCTTCAATTGAATAGACATCTATGAATAGCCTGAAACTAAACTAGTCATTTTAGATTTACTCTTAGACATCTACTAGATTGACAGCCCAAATTTGGCCTTGTTTTAGCCAAACTGTCTATGTTAAGATGTCTAATAGATGTATATTAAGCACAAAATTGCTTGGTAAATTGTTCAATATTCCCTCCTCCCAAACCCCCATCAATGCTAGGGTGTTTTTAGGTGTTTGCTGGAATGTTGCTAGGTGTTTAGTATAATAGCATTAACTTTAAGTATGAGTATTAGTAATTATGATGCTTGCCTTAGTAAAAACTAAATAGCTTTAAAATACAGTACAATTATCTTTTTATTTATGCATTTATTTTTAGCTTTTATCCAGTTTTGTTTTGGAAAAATCTACTTGTTTTACTTCGTTAAGTATATGTTAGCATTGTAATGTCAATCAAAAAGACAATCTTTAGCTGTCAGTCACAAGGTCAGTGTTAAGGCAGGTTTATTGCCACCATGCTAAGTTAAAGGGCTTAATACAATGAGCCACAGAACAGATGGTGCTGCAAGTATCAGGCACAGCAGATGGAGCTATTGGGTTGATTAGTGCAGTTCAATATGATTACACCGGATGGATCAGCTTTAGCTTTGTTAACAATGTTGGGAGTCACCTAGCAACAATTTGTCAGCCATGTAATGGAACAGAAGAATATTATTTGAGATGAGTTATTGCTGGGTCATCTGCCTCTCACTGACATGTTTAGCTCTCCAGATTTAATTTTGAAGCCTCGTTTTGTATAATTTTTTTTTTGGAAAAGTAATCATTTTAGATAGAAAGCATAATTGCTAAATTAAATTGAAATGTTAATAATGTATCTTTTAATCAATTTTAATGTCAGTGGTGTGATAGTGGTTAAAATTGTAAAATATGTGGCAAGGCTCCTCATTTTGGTGACAAATGAAATGTACAAAAAATGATTTTATTTACACAGAAAATAGGGTTGCTCCGATCAGGATTTTTGCAGCCCATGCAGAATACCAATTCCTTGTTATTGTGATCGACCAATGCCAAGTTCCAATTCTGATGCTTTAAGCTTTATAATGCATAAATAAACCAAATTTTTATTCCAAGTATGGTATTTAAGTTAAGATCTTGCCTTACCTCGGAGAATAAATTAAAGATGTTGCATAGAATTCCTTAAACAGGTCTCTAATAACTTAGTGTGGACATGTAATGGTCAGAAGCAGCTTTACAGAAAAGTATAGATAAAACAGAAAAATCACTAATAAAGTCATAATTTCTTTGTGCAAATTATATTATTTTACAGGCACACACATTTAGCAATATTAATTTTTGTAAAAACATGCACTAGTTTTTCCATATTAATTGAAATATATGTCAAAGGCACATATAGGGCCTATGTTTCCTTAATAAATATTTTTGAGAACATTACATATTTTATTCTAAAACATAAAATCACTTACAAAAGCTAGCACAAATTCTAATATCATATGTGAATTGTATAAATAAATAAATAATGAGTCTATTTATTAAGAAATGAAATTTAATATTTATTATTTATTAGGAAATTAAAAAAATCCTACTTTAACAATAATATTAATAATACTAATGATGATGATGATGATGATGATAACTTAAAAGCATTAACGTGTGCTATGTTTTTTTTCTATGTTTTCACAAGCTTTGGAGACGTAACAAATCCTGCTTTTAAATAATAGGTCACCTATGGCTTTCGTCATGAGGCTGTGTTCAAAATGACATCAATGTTTTCAAAGTGCACTGCAAAGGGAGCTCAATTGTAAACATGAAGTTCGCTAAAACTGAACTGTAAAAGTACTTTGAAAGCTAATTACACCTAAGAGTGACGACTTTTTGAAAAAATAATTCCGAGATTAAATGTCAGAATGTTATAAAGGAATAAGGCATAGGGGGATAACTGGGAATAGAACACAGCCAGTAATATGTTTCTAACTACAGCTCCAGCGGTGTAGTTGCAAGCATACAAGCTTGCGACGCAGTTTACGAATGTTCATTGGAACGATAGATTTAGGAAACGCCAAATCAACGATGTTTGTTACAACGTTACTTGCTGCAACCTTAATTGTCTAACAATGGTTTTCAGGAACGCGCCCCAGAGCATCCTTTTTAGGAAACATAACAAATACCCATGCCTAATGTTTCAAATAGCTTTTGTGAAAATACAATATCAAAATATGGTTTAAATATTGTTTCATTGTCATTGAGTGCAAAAATAATTGTGAGAAACATAAATAATACACATTTTTCCAATTAATAAATAAACTAAATATTATATCTTAATATTATTGTCTTCTTCTCATTATTATTTGTATTATTTTCTTAAACTCAACATTTATTTAGTGTGACCTGAAATGAAAAAATAACAATATTTACACATATTTGAAGTCAGAATTATTAGCCCCCCTGTTTATTCTTTTTTTTCCATTTCAGTTTTCTTAACATAATACGGTAGTTTTAGTAACTCATTTCTAATAACTGATTTATTTTATCTTTGCCATAATGAAAGTAAATAATATGTGACTAGATATTTTTCAAGACACTTCTGTTTAGCTTAAAGTGACATTTAAAGGCTTAACTAGGTTAATTAGGTTAACTAGGCAGGCTTGGGTTATTAGATTTGTTCTGTAGACTATCGAAAAAAACATATAGCTTAAAGGGGCTAACAATTTTTACCTTAAAATTTTTTTTCAAAAAATTAAAACCTGCTTTTATTCTAGCTTAAATAAAACAAATAAGACTTTCTCCAGAAGAAAAAATATTAACAGATATACTGTGAAAATTTTCTTGCTCTGTTAAACATTTGGGAAACATTTAAAAAAGAAAGAAAAAATTCAAAAGGGGTTTGATAATTCTGCACAATTTATACACAATAATAATGCACAATTTCTTAGGGAGAAATGCCATTGTCTTGTAGGGCAGATTAGTTATGACTAAAATGTTATTCAGATTACTTATGGCATGTATATTTGCTGTAATTAACTCTGCTTAATCTCTTCTCAGGGATCTTTATTTTGGGCTCTCACAAGGGGACGCTCTTCTGTTCGAAGACCGTCAGGTCCCGCTAAACGACTCAGTCTGGCTCATTCACTTAATGATCTTGAGGTAAGATTATAGCACCTTCCTCTTTGCCTCCAATGCACACACATAATGCAGTTAAATCACAGTTTTTTCCAAGTTTTATATCTGATGCAGAGCAGAAGCCGCACATGTCTGATCATGAAAAAAGAGATATAGGTATGTGTAGTTGTTTAGTTGTCAGTAAACGGTCAGTCAGTCAGTCTGTATTAAGCTGTAGTCATATTTTTTATTCCTCCTCTTTTCACACGTGATACTTTTTTCTTTTCTCTCTAAATGCACAAAGTGGCCTTTGTGAGTTTCCATTATTCTCAAGCACAGTCGTGTTTTTCAATAGACAAGGATAACCATGAAACTATTATAAACATGTGACATTCTGCATGACAGTAATGGTACCATTAGTATCCTCACTCAAATGTGCAGAATCCTTTATGTGTCTGGGTAGTCTTCAACCCCCACTACACTCTTTTTACTGATGTGCTGTACTAATTTAAAAATGTGTTTACCCACATAGATGTCGTGTTCAATACTTTTGTCCTTGCTGCATATGTGTAAAAAGTTTGTTTGTTACTTAGTATACACGCAGTGTTTCCTCTAGGATTTTTTCCAGCCGTGGCGGCAGGCCTTTTACACAAATCTACCAACTACCTGTGGTGTAGAGCTGCTCCATTATGGGAAAATCATAATCACGATTATTTTGGTCATAATTGTAATCACGATTATTCAAAACGATTATCAGTTGAAGTCAAAATTATTTGTGCTCCTGTGAAGTTTTTTTTATATATAAATATTTCCCTGATGTTTAACAGATTCAGGAATTTTTCACAGCATTTACTATAATATTTTTTCTTCCAGAGAAAGTGTTATTTAATTTATTTTAGCTAGAATAAAAGCTGGTTTAAATATTTTTAAAGGTCAATATTATTAGCCCCCTTAAGCAATAAATTGTTTGATTGTCTGCAGAAGAAACTACTGTTATACAATGAATTGCCTAATTACCCTAATTAAGCCTTTGAATCACACTTTGAATCTGAATGCTTGTATTTTGACAATATTATGTACTATCATAGAAATCAGTTATTAAAAATGAGTTATTAAAACTATTATCATTAGAAATAGGTTGAAAAAAATCTCCTTTCCATTAAACAGAAATTAGGGGGAAAAGGGTTGCTAATAATTCAGGAGAGCTTATAATTCTGACGTCAACTGCATGCAGTTATTTTCCTCCCTGTAAATAAGGAAAGGGAAATAAATACTATTGAATAAAAATATGAAACAAACTGTTCTTTAAGCATCTTCACTGTAAGAATAAAACTTTTGCTACAAAAGTCCTTCAGTCAAGAGCAGAGAGGGATTTTCTCCTTTTGTTGTTTGATTAATAATGATAAAAACCAAGTTACAAATTGCGTTGCAAAAACTGCAGGAATATTGCGCGCTGTCACTTCATTGGTTTCTCTTTCACACGTCTTTTGATTCTCAACTCATTTGATTATTACACAAATGAGGGTTAATATGAATAATTACTAAACACTGCTTTTTGACACATATTTGACCATTAAAGCGCTCACATTAAGATGACATTAGATGTGTGTGCCCTGCTCGGCTAGTGTGCGAATGAGACCGAATGCTGAATGCTGCGGCATGCGGTCTCATTCGCGCTTTTAAAAACATGATTCGAACCATGAATGATGTGCATCCCACGCTGCAAAAGTTACATCACAGTACATGCTTTTAGTCATTTTCTTGTAAAACTGAGCTTTGCAGAGCAACAAATGTGTACATCTGGAAAGAGGGCGGTATATGACGAAATAATCTTTTTATCTCGATTAATGATTTTCATAATCATTAGAAGCCGAAATCAAAATTGTTGCTACTAATTCTACTCTATGCACTCCATAGATTAAGATTGATGAGTACAATTTATACCTTTAAATATTATGTTGTGCACGCTTATGGAGTCACATGGGTTTTAACCTAGCGAATTTCTTGAGGTTTGAAGCTGGAAAAGGTTTGTCGCCTCTCCAAGTGTGGAATCTGAGAGGAGTAGGATTTCCCTTTGGCTTTTCCTGGAACTCAAGGCAGCCTTTTTCATGGACCCAATGCTCCTCTGGTGGTCAGGCAGACTGGAAAGTGTGGTTATGAGAACATCAGTCATGCTGGTGCTCAACAGGAGAACAAGAGCGAGAGGGAGGGCATGTGAAATAGAGAGGTTTGTTTGGTTGGAAAATGCTTGGTCTAAGCATGTTGCCAGATAACATCTAAATGAAGGCCCATTCAGAAAATGTACTTTAATGTTGCTTTTGCGAAGTAGAAAGATCAACAAAACAGAGAACAATGCATAATTGTTGTTTTCTTATTTCTCTCTTGTTCAGTCTAACCTCAGCCATTGTAAATTTGCTTAAACAATCCCTTCTGTACACTAATAGAATGCAAATTCACAGTTTGACGCAACTCTGTGCCAGATCTGTATGTCCTGATATCAGCAATAGAGGAAGTAAACTTTAGGACACCATGAAAGTTTGTGTTTTATGAAGTAAATGAGAGGCATCCTTCATGATGGCCGGGAGTTTGGAGCGCATCCACCTTTCAGACAGCCCTTCTCTTAGCACTAAATCTGAGCCAGGCATCTTGATTAAGCCGTAGAGTGTTTTGGCAGCTCTTGATGCCGTTTCCAGCACACAACCGCACAGAAGATCACTGCTGCCACTGCTGATTAAAAAAGTGTGTTGTAGAATCCTGCGCACAAAGAGGTTGTGAAACTCCACTGCACACTTTTTAGCAGGCTTGTATTCTGTTGAAGATGGTCCCAAGTTTGGACTTCATCATCAAAACTAATATCAAACCCTTATGGACGCAACTGTGTGTTGATGTCGTTGATAGTTTTATAGCACGTAGTAGATTTATTTCCCATGCGATTGGGGATTTACACCTGATTTACAACAGCTGTAGGTTTGCTTGTATTGATAAAATTTTGGTGCTGTGGAAGTTCCATACGATGTTGACGGTTTATACTCCGAAATACTTTAGGCAGATAAATAACTTACAGAATATATACGTATATATGATACCTAAATGAGGACAGTTGTAGTTGATGTTTTTGTTTGATATTGGACAACCCCTGCTCGGTAACTTTTTAGTCTTTTTTATTTTTATTTAACTGTTCTATTTTTAATACTTTATTTCACTTAAATGTGGACATTTTACCAAATTCAACATCAAATGGAGTCGCAAGGATTTTAAACAACTCATATTTGTGCTTTGTCCATCCTCACATTGGCAGTATCTTAGGCTGTAAGTGCATTGCATAATGTTTTCATCAATTCTCAGGTTATAAAGTTGATTGTGGCTATGAGGCCATTTAGTTTTCATGTCCCTAGATGCATTTGGCTAAAATCTTATGTGATAAAAAGATGAATGCTGGTTGGCTAAGGCCAGGCAAGTTTATTTATATAGCACATTTCATACACAGTGGCAATTCAAAGTGCTTTACATTATCAGGAATAAAAGAGACAAGTATAAATAAAATAGAAACAAATAATATAAAAACATGAAAACAGCATAAAGACAGTTTTTCCATATTTTAAAACATCATATTTTCTCATTTTACATTGGGACTTTTCTGTTCTGGTGATCACCCTCGCTCTGTGGACCTTAGAGAAGGGGTGGCAAATGCTATGCATTTTTGCTGCTCCTTAAATTCATAATATTATTAGCATTTACAGATGTAGTGTTTTATGTGTTATGAAAGCCTGTACTTATTCTTACAACAAATTCTTTATTATTTCATAAATGGTTTATGCATTTTATTACATATAAAAAATGTGAAGGTCGAGTGAGGTTATAAAGTTTAGTCATCACAAGTTTTTTTTAATGTTCTTCATTGATTTCATATTTGTAAACAGACATAAAGAGTGACCATCATTTATGAAAAACAAGGAAATATAAGGTTTTATATCTGGAAATCACAAATCTATTTTGTACATATATGAAGAAACCCAGCTGGTACACTTTACTATGCTGAAATGTAAAGTTTTATTTCTCATAACTAGTGTCAGACAGAATCTGCGGACTTTTTTTTACTATTTCTGTGCAGAATTTAAAAAAAAATCAGCAGATTTATGCGGAATGATTTTGTGAGTATCGTAACTAAAAACTTTATATGACATAAAAAATTATAGCTTTTTTAACTTTTATTTGATGTTTACAATGCAAATCCAATTAGATCCACTTATTTGGTAAACTAAGCAAGTCTCATATAATAAATCTACTAAAAAACAGAAAATATTACTTTACAAACTGTATTCTAAATAAATCATATGAACATTTTCATATTAGTCAATAATATTACCGAAATTAATTTAAAAACTGAATAAATACAAATTTACACACATTTACACAAGTAAATGAATAGACTTAATGATGGGCTAAAAATGAGCAGATTTCTACGTATTGATCACTAATGGAGTAATATTTATTTTTCTATTATTTTTGCAAGGGAATTTCTATCAGCATGCTGCATGTGGTCACATTCTCAAGTTTTCATAACTTCATGAGGAATGCATGCAAATGCAAATTTCATGCAGAATATTATTTTTCTCTGCAGATTTAGAAACTGATTGAAGTGCACGTTGCACTGACAAACAAAAAGCTACTTAGTTTGAAACTAGGACTGCACAATAGGCTGGTTTATGATTCTGATGGTATGATAACCTTGGATAAAAACATCACGGTTTCACAATATTCGAATAAAAATATATTCTAAAATATATTCTTTTTAAATGTTTGGGTAAAAAAAAAAAAAATTCCTATTTAAACACAATATATTTTCTTTTTTAGAAACATTTTAAGTATTTTGAAACAATAAACATGTCACGCTGAGTAATTTAAATGAGTCACTGACTTGCTGTTTTCATTAGTTCCAAAAACACTGATTTCTTTACAATTTCAAATGGCATTTTTTGATATCTTTGCTGCTTTTGTCCTAAAAAAAAAAAAAAAAAAATCTTAAATACCATAGGAAAGTTATAGCAGAACATTTTGACTGTTTTGGATTATTCCAAACTGGGGTGTACCTTGAAAACGGTTATTGTCCCATGCTTACACAATAATATCGTTTCCGCATAGATATGGCAACGTGCACATCTGCAATAGCCACCGCAAAGGTATGTAATGTTGAGTGTGAATTATAGTCGACCAGGAGCAGAAAAATTGTATTTAATCACTCTATTTATATGGAATTTATATGATTTATGCAAAAAAAAGTCTTATTTCACGTACCCCACTGCGGATCATTTAGCTTGTTTTAAGAAAAATCTCTTAATTGTGGCTTATTTCTTCTAACACTGAAAACGAAATTTATTACAAACTAATTTTTGGATATTTGGACTACAAACGAGACAAAAACAAAGTAAGAAAAGCATTTTTTGCATTGTGGTTATTTAATTGCTGTACCTGAATGCTATTAAACTCCCCAGAAAACCAAATCTAGCTATTCAAAATATCTTGTGAAACTGTATTTATATGCAATATTGCAAAAATAAAATATCACAATATCAGATTTTTCTAATATCGAGCAGCCCTATTTGAAACTGATTCACACATTACTGTACTATTGAGAAATAAGGAAACTTCTTTTTGCCCATGTACTTTGACAACATTTCGCTTGTGTGTCTGTGCCTTTACTGAACGATTAGCTCTGTCACCAACTGCTGCAAATCCAAGAATAAAAATTGCAAAGACCTTTTAAAGTGAAACTCTATTGTGAAACAAGGAATTCAGATTTTTTTTTTTTACAGCCATTTAATTTAAGAGCATCTCCGAGAGAAGTGCCCAATTTCGGTTTGAGTAAGTAGCATGATTTTTAAACACCCACACAACAAGAGCTCTGATCAAAACTTTCCCAAGTGAGAAAGTCATAAATTTAAAAGTCTCAAAATATATATATATCTCAAGTCTCAAATCAACATGACATCACAGCGTTTTTGGGTAGGTCTGAGGGAGTCAGGGTTTATTACTAGAGGAGTCTTTGTGGGAGGAGGAATCTGTCTGAAGCACAGAGTGAAAGGAGACGGGAGGAGGGAAAAGGGACGGAGCGCAGGAGGGAAAGTCAGACAGGCTGAACGCAGGGACCGAGCTGGAACTCCAAAGACAGACACACTGACTTCAGCTTCATCCTGTGAACTCACAGAGCGTGCGGCTGAATGGACATGTTTATTTACACTGGGTGTCTACAGGAGCGCTGAGGACTAATAATACTCACGAATGGAGCCAACTTTAACTCTTCGCTCTTCTGTAAGTGCATGAGACCGTCTTTTCTTTTATATGGTTGGAATAGGTAGAAATTCACTGCCTGAAGTGTTTCCTTCATGCTTTGACAGGAGCTTGTGTGGTCTCACATTGGAATGTTTAACCCAATGTGGAGTAACTGTTTTGGTCAATTGTTTTGTACTTATTAAAATTGAAGTAGTGGATGACTTCAGTGCAGGATTTCTCAACCGGACTCTTGTTTCTCAGCGTTCGTCTTTAGTACTGAAAGTGCTTTGTTAAATGTAGCTGTCAACACTTCTCTAAGTGTATTCACTTTCACACACCTTGCAGTCATTTCAAAATGCATGGTATGTTTTTGATGTGCAAAGGCCATTGCCTTATTTGTTGTTCTTTTTTTGCTTTGTGTATGAGTTTAGATGGTGACAATTATCTGTGAGGTCACCACGATGACTTAACATTCAAAAACGTACTCCCAGATGCGCAAAACATGTCTTCTCCTTTGACACAAGTCGGTACTTGGTTTCATTCTTCATGGATGAGTTCCTTTCCTGGTGTTTGTCTGTATTCCAGTGTGGTTTGACAGTTGCATTTCTGATTCTTTGAGCCGAGGCCACCTGTTCTGCTAAAGGGCGATGTTTTCTTTCTCTGGATGCATGGCCTCCTCGTGCTCCCACGTTTGGTAATTCTAAACCACAGGCTGTGTGATTATTCCTCTGTTCAACAGAAATGCTTCCTTTGACCTGATTTTACTTTGAAGGGCTATTCACACCAATGACGACAATGATAAAACTGTAAAGTTGAATAATTTGACATTAGCATCACAGATAAATAAGATGAAATGACTTTTATAACCTTTTGTGGGTAGCCAAAACATGGAAAGTCAATCTTGTTTTAAAGGGTTTGAGGATTTAAAGTGGCAGAAGATGCTTACTTGAAATGACCAGAAAAGTATTATCCCTTAGTGTAGATGAAAATAGTTATTTCTGTACAAATCATCTTTTTGAAAACAGCTCTTAAGAGATATTTTGTTAGATATGATGAGTCAGTAAGATTTTGTCTTTAGTTAGTAGATGAATGACAAATGCAAGTGTGGTCTGCTTTATATAAGTGGTAACAAACCTTTTTACTTGAAGGTCTTCCTCAATGCAACTGTTATAATTAATAGCAGAATTAATAATTTTTACATTATTTAGCAAAGAGAACTAAATGCCTATTTACATTTCACACTGCATCAACAGATGCAAACAGACACTTGGTCTGGTTTTGTCCGGATCAGTGTATTACCACATTGGGATCAGTTGTAGCTTGTTTTTGCAGGTTGAACATGCTAAATTAGTGCTTGTTTGGTCATGGAATGTCTAAGATGTCCGCTTTTGTTGCCATCTGTCTGTGCAGCATGAATTGGGCTGTCCATTCTCCAAAGTGTATAATTTTGAAAATGCTGTTATCGCATTATAGTGTGGACAATGAAAGATACATATTTAATTAGTCATGTGAGACAGTCATGTCCAGCAGGATGTGTACTGTCATTTGTTTTGCTCGCATTCCAGTTGAATAGAATGATAATAAAGATAATGTCTCAATTATTTAGTACATACCAAAGTTCCTTTAAGGCAAGCCATTTCACCCGGTGGCCATCTTTGAAACGCCTCTCAGGCATTCTGTCTGAATGGGGAAATTCTCCAAAACTGTTTACCAAACTTACAATTACATTACATATTTGGAATCACCGATAAAATTAAACAACAACTGTCTCTTTAGTTTTGTTTCTAAATGTTTGAATCAAATGAGATCACGACACCAACCTCATTTATGGCCATTCTACACGATATCATCCTCTGGATAATGCTTCATCAGATCGCACTGACCTTCTGTAATTCACAACTAATAAGTAATTCACAACATGGTCTTGACTCCCAATGGTGAATCTCCTCCTGAAATGACAACGACTCTTTGTTTAAAAGTCTGTGGGCGTTTGAGTAGTTGCTGTCAAGTGATGTGCGTTTGACAGGATGGATTGCGTTCTTTTGATATGGATTAGAAAACCAAAAAAAAAAAAAAAATTTTTAAGTGTAGTTGGTTCATTTAAAAGTAGAGATTTCAATCTTTGTTTGAATATATTTATTTTGACTGTGAAGCAAATACTCGCCTGCATTTGTTCCAGTGCATATGTTGACCACAAAACTGCCGTAAAAGCACACATCTGGCCAAAATCCCTCCCCGGGAGAAACGTCAGTCTATAGTGATCAATGATTGGCTATTGTATTAGTAGGTGAGGCTTCATTCGCCATATTGACCGTTACACTTTTCCTTGTTCTAAACTATACGAGTGACGAGTGTTCTATAGTCTTTACTTAGATTTATTTTCTTCGACGATGCAATGGTCAAATGCTTTCTTGCTGTTGTTGTTTGGTAAAGACAGTTTTATTTTACTTTAGCATTTTAAGACATTTTAGTGTGGGTGAGGATCTTGCAGAAAACATTTGAAAATACTACTGTGTTTTAAAAGCTCTTCAAAACAAACAGTTTATAAAAAATGAAACATTTATAAATAGATCAAGCCAAGTCAAGAGGATTAATTGAAGTTTATTTATATTCCTCTTACATGGAAGGGATATAGAACATATAGCTGCTACAAGACAATACATTATATTAGATGTTGGTTTGCGCAACTATATTAATATAGATTTATTATTAATATGAACAGCAGCCTAAAGGTCTCTTTAATTAGATTTATATAGAGTGTAAGTGAAAAATCTGCAAAATTTTGTTTTCAAGTGCGCTCAAGGTCAACTCCATGTGCATTTACTGCATCCACTAGGGCTATGCGATTTGGGGAAATATCTAATTGAGAATTTTTTGACACATTGCGATTTCGATTTGCGATTTAATTTTGTAGTGAAGCTTCAGCTCAATAATCTGTATTGTAGCTTTGTACTGCTAAAATGCAGTGAGTGTTATTTAAAAAAAGGAACTTAAAAACATTAACTTATATTTGCAACCTTCTCTGAAATTTCACTGTTGTTTGCTACTAGATTGAGTGTCACTGGCAGTATTTTTAGTTGACTTTTTAGCAAGACGCTCCTCATATAGCCCCCTGCAATGCTTTTTTAAGTGCTGGTTGTTGTATTTCCTTGTGCTGTGGCAACAATTCTGCGACAGCTCTTAGAAATAACCTGGTTTTGTTTGGTGTCTGTGACTTTGAAAACAAGATATTCCCATATTACTGACGTGCTGTTTTTCTTTGATATTAATTTGTCTATTTATGCTACTGGAGTGACTGATGCCATCATCCCACTCGTCCACGCTTTCCTGTTTTTTGTTTTTTATTGCGGGTGCGCAATTCTGATTGGGCAGAAAGAAAATGTGCCCACTCAATTGGCTAGTTAGACGGCAGTCACACATTTGCTCTGGGTGGGGGAAGTTAAATATATATATATATATATATATATATATATATATATATATATATATATATATATATATATAATCGCAGTCTCTTGCGATTTAGCTAATCGCAACATTTCACATCGCGATTGCAATTAAATTTTGATTAATCACACAGTCCTAGCATCCACGATCCACTTCATTGCCCTCTCCTGTCAAAGGGTTAGTGCACCTGACCATAACACTGTGTCTACACTGGGCACACCAGTTGTTGCATTGGGTCTGGTGTAGACAGGGTGTAACACAATAAATAATTGTATGTAATCTGAGTGTCTGGCTCAGATGGACATACACCATTGTTGCTCATTAGCAATGGTAGAAACTAATTGTTTCAAGACGTTGACTTAAACGGCCAAAAGAGCCCAAGCTAATGTAAAATATAAAAGTTCTGGTTCAAGGTTTGGTTTTGTTTGATGTGGGCTAACAAGAGAATAACAGGCTAATACTAGATTTTTTTTTTTCGTTTGTTGGGGTTTTGGATGCAGCCTTGGGGCAATTTTTTTGTGTTGAGCTGGCTGAGGTTTTTCCTGTTTGAGCCATTTAACAGTCATTTGCAGAAGCTTATTACCCTTCACTGTTAGCCTTTCCAAATCAGCACTTTATGCTTCAGCAAACTTCGCTGCCATTGCTGGCATAAACCAAAGCTTCCTATCATTCACATTTATGTGCTTGGCAGCTTTCTTGCTAAATAAAGTGCGTGTGTCACATTTGTGACGGTTACTTTGGCAGGAACGCAAGTAAGATGCAAATAAATCAGTTTTATTATCCTCTAAATCTATTGAGCTGCACCAGTAAAACAAAGTATTACAAAATTCTATTTTAATCTGACTGAAGTCTGTTTTAATGGCTTTTCGTAATTGAATACCACACATGTATAATCAAAAAGCTATTTTAAAGAGTAGCTTAGGCTAGTTCATGACCAACAGGTTGATTTGAAAAACTTCCCATGTATATCAAGAAGTTGTTTAGTCCCTGTGCAGAAAAAAAGTTCAATAAAAGTGAATGAATTCCCTCCTTAATTCCCATGCCTGCCTTGGTCATTTAACAGGTTGTCTCTTTTCTACACACCACTCTGGCTTTGAAAGCAGTTGGTGGGTATACATTTGGTCACAGGAAACTATTTTTGTCAGGAAAGAAATCTACCCGTGTATAATTAAGAGTGTTAGGTTTCAGTTTGAAAGACCACTGGTTTGGTACAAAGAGAGGGAGGAAAGAGAAAACGTTTGAAAGTGTATTTGGGTGGGGTCATGGGTTAAGCTTAGATGATGATGGATGCTTTTCCTCCAGGAATTACAAAGGAGTGGAGAGATGTTTATTCTGTGTGATTCGCAGATGCAAATGTGTCACTGTATAAACACGCATACATCGCTTTTGGGCTTTTATGTATGAGCTTTTACACTACAAATTTGTTCATGCTAATGAGTTGGACTGTTTCCCTTATTGAATGCTGCTTTCAATACTGGAAAAAATGGACAACTTTTTGCATTATCCTATATATTGTGCTGCTTTTGCTACATATGGGCCAGGCAGAATCTGCAGATTATATTAGCTATTTCTGCAGTCATGGACTAATAGTTTTTAGCTGTGTTTTCACTATTGCACCTAAAGACTGATTTATATTTCTGCGTCGGATGATCGGCATGACCCATGGCACCTGCCTTCTGCATAGTTGTGGATTAATACTTCTGCGTGCTGTTTGTGTTGCTCTGCAATAACACTTTCGAAACGCTAGCTGGCAGTAGGTTTTTATGTTCCTATGTGTCGTGTTTCTTCGTTGTTGTTTTGTTTTGTCAAGTAGCTAAAACCCGCTCATTCAGAGGTGGGAACCAGCTGAATAACAAGGTAAACACAAAACAACAGTTTCCAATTAGAGCTACTTCGCGGGACTCAACATTTGTAAACACTCACTCCAATGAGTTTGCGCTGTCCCGCCCACACTGGTCACAGCTACCAAGCCGACCAATCACAGAGCCTGCGCTATGCATCGTTGCGATGTGTAGTTACATTTTGTGAGAAGTGTGTGTCAGCCATGGTGAGGACTACGCGAAGGCTGCGTTGGAGCATATGCGTGTACTTGATGCAGAAGTATAAATGAGCCTTAAAGTGAGCAAGCCAGGACCAGTTGCCTTTCCACAGTCACTTCTGGGGCTTGATCAGGCCAAATCAGAGCTTCTGATGGGCCAATGGCCGGCCTTTTCAGCCCGTCAAGTACCTTGAGCCAGATCAGGCTAACTGGTGTTTCGGTTTAATGTTAAGGGCAAATGTGTAGTTTACCTGAGTCAGGTTTAGAGGTGGCAATATGCCACTTTCACTTGTGTTAGTTTTGCAATTATGCTTGCTTACAAAAAAAAAATGAAGAACAGAGTACTGGACAGTTGAAGACACCAAGGCTCTCCTGAACATTTGGGCTGAGGAGAATGTTTAATGGCAGATTGACGACATTTGCAAAAACGAGAATGTGATCAAATACATCGTTGCTGATCTTGAGAATGTACAGATTCGGCGAACAACAGTACAAGTCTGCGAAAAGTAAAAAAAAATTGCAGGCACAATACAAAGTAATTAAAATCCACAATGGTCAAATCCCTTGGTTTAAAATCATGAACTGTGTGCTGGGCCATCGCCCCTCCTTTAGTGGGGAGACCACTCGGGGTATATTGGACGATCCAAAAGTCATAGATTTGAGTCTTGTCTTGATACCAGCAGAGATTGTAGGTGGTGGGAGTGCATAACCAGCTCTCTCTTCCCCCCTTAATACCACAGCTGAAGTCAGTCCCTTGAGCAAGGTGTCCTCCCCTGTGGTTCCAGGGGTGTGAGTTGCTTTGGATTAAAAATCTGCTACATGTAGGAACGACATACGGGTACAACAAAATTAATACTTGTGGCTCCTACATTACTGTTGAATGAAGAGAAAGTATTAATCTATGCCAGAAACTGAACTTACCTTAAATTCACAAATTTTGCAAGCATTCCTCAACAAATTTTCACCAAAGTAGCTGTTGAATTGACTTGATTATATGAATTACCAAGGACCAAAATTTCAGCTATTATTGAAAAAAAAAAACTACACAAAAATGACATGTGACCTTTAAGTTAATAAAGGTGCTTTTTTTACTACTGTATGGTTTGGCTCGCTTCGGTTCAGTTTTTCTTAGCTTGGTTTGCATTTCTACTGCAGTTTAGTGCTGCTTAGTGTAGATTGCATTATTGTTAGTGTTGCGACTCTGCTGTCATGTCTTCCTGAAAAACTTTAATTCTAGATTCTCTAGATCTCGTGACTACCAACAAGAGGAACACTTGAACCTTTTCATCAAACAACAATGCTAGAGTTGTGCCACTGCTGCCATGTCTTCCTGAAAAACTTTCCTTTTAGATTCTCTAGGTCTCTTGGCTACCAACAAGAGCAACACCTGGACCTCTTCTACTAACCACGATGCTAGAGTTGCGCCACTGCTGTCATGTCTTCCTAAAAAACTTTCCTTCTAGATTCTCTAGATCTCTTGGCTACCAACAAGAGGAACACCTGGACCTCTTCTACTAACCACAATGCTTCCATTTTAGGTTTCTTTTACTTGGTATAAAAATGGTTTGGTCATGTGAACCAACAGATGATTATTTAAATATAGCATGTTTGGAGCCTTATGTCACAAATACAATGACCCCGGGATGATTCTTTTGGAGATATTGGTGATCAGCTGTGTGTATATGTCACATTTTGGTTAAGGTAAGGCTTGCTTAGAACCTCACCTGAGGTGGTACTAAAAGTACCAGGTACTTGGTTCCAAACATAGAGTAAAAGCCCCCAAAATGACCCGTGCTGTAGAAAATCGCCTTAAGTTGACCGCAATTTACATCTTTCGGTAAATAATGCCTTTAATCTGATACACAGGATTTACTTTCACTGATGCACAAAGACAGTTTCAGCAAGAATTATTTTACAAACTCTTACACTATTTTACACACAGCCCGTAGCCTGTAACGGCACACTCTGAATGTGGATGACACATAAAAACGTCAATAGAAGCTGGAAGGATGCTGTAACTGTAGATCTCAGGTTAGATACTGTACTGTATTGTAGTGTAATGTATTGAAGGATGTTCTGTCCAGAGGCCAAAAATTCCAACACAGTTCTTCAGTCATGAGCTCTTAAGTGAACATGCTATCATTTACACCTGGAGATGATCCAGTCATTGTTCCTCATCAGATCCAGGTCAGTGCCATTTTGGCATTTTGTCCTGATGATTACATTGCATGGTTCTCCACAGGCGATGTATTCAAGGACGGTGGTTAAAATACTACTGTGGTTCATTTTATGTTTGGGAAGAGAATACACGGCCTTGGTAAATGATATTTCTGGTTTGTTTATACTGTAACCATGTGGTTGCATTGAGATAAGTAGGTAAAAGCTCATTGTTATTTTCTTTATTCTACATTTTCTGGACTTACAAATCGATGCACATTGGCGGCTAGCATAATGAGCACTTGATTGTAGACACATTTTGTTGGAGAAAACCATCTTATCAGTCGTTCCCTTCCTCCGTCGGGCTCAAAGGAAGTCTCCTCCGAGCGCTCTGATGTTATTTTCAAGCGGTTTGTTGTCTGCCAGAGATAAGAGGAAGAGATTTGGTTTGCCTCCTTGAAAATGACTCTTGAATCACATTTGCTCTGTGCTACAGCCTAAACTAAACTTGAAATTGAGACTTTTTTCTGCTGATGTAGGAGTGTGTTCATCAGTCAGTTTATAAAGTCAGATCAAGGCTGCTCACCCAGCAGAACGTATACTTCCTTAATCTGGAGTAGTTCGCCGAGAATAAGCGGAAACTAATATTGTAAATCTACAGCCCGCTTTATCTCTCTCTCTCTAACATACACACCCAATCCATACACACACACACAAATTCATGAGCTCACAGTCTATTCTCACTGAGAAACACACACACACACACACACACACACACACACACACACACACACACACACACACACACACACAAACCAGCCCTGCCTGTATTGGTCTGGCATACTCTATTTTTTCCTACCACAGACTCTCCAAATGCAGTTGAGAACCGGTTTGAAACCAAAATGATGAAGAAAAATAAAATATAATTTTGTCACCCTTGCATGGTAAGTTCAGTCTAGGAAAAACCCACCCATCAAGGCAAATAAAATTATCTCTGAATGTAGCCACTGACACTTCTTTAAATAATCATGAATGAAATACAAACTGAATGTGCTTGTTCATGTTATGAGCATGTTTACTGCTAAAATCAACTGAATAAATTAACACTAATGAAGAAAAAAAATAGCATTTAAAGAATCAACTTTTTCTAGATTTTCTTCCAAAAACACTGTTAGTGCATTGGAAATATACTGACAATGCTTTTTTACATCTATTATGTATGTGTTTGCATGAAAATAATAGAATAATGATATGACAACACTACACTTTAATGTTTTGTTTTAGGAACTATACTAGTTCTTTTTTCTTATTTTGCATTTATAGTATGTTTTTATACTTTTATCTATATATTTATGTGTGAATAAATGTATATGAGGATATATATATATATATATATATATATATATATGTTTACATTTATCTAAATGAAGATAACATTTACTGACCAAGAACTAAATATGATAAAAAAATATTTAATTCAGTATAGTACATTAAATGGACTGACATGAGATATAATTGTCAAACAAATAAATGTTAAAAAACATGTATTATGATTCTAGTATTGGACTTTTAGGAGCAGAGTACAGTTCTTGCAGTAGAAACCAAACACAATCAATTCTATTTCGTAAGTGTATTGCAAAAAAAATCTTTTTACAAATGTGGAAATCTAATGCTGTTCCCATCTTTGAAATGTGGGCTAGCGAATTTGGAAATATTTTACACTTCGTAGAACTAAGATTCACACTAAATGACAAGTTTGACAAGCTTTGGGAACCATTCACATTTTTTTTTTTTGCAAATAGACCTACTTATTTATTTTATTTTATTATTTATTTTTTAGTTATCTTGCAATTGTTTTATAATTTCTCTTTTGGTTTCATTGTCCTTATATACATTGCTTCAATTTAAAATTTTTGTCTCAGCCAGTTCCATATTATAAGTTTTTAATTGTTATTCATGTATGCCTTTTATTTTTTCTGAACCTTCCACAAATATTTTGATCACTGTTAGATTGGGGTGGGAGGTCGGGTTTTGAGCTCCTTTTGTAGTAAGCTAAATTCACTGAGAGTACTTTTAAGAGTACTTTGATATGGTCCATCTCTTTCTTGTAAGGATTTAGGTGGTACTGTATGTATGAAGGTTTTGTTCAATAAAAATTAAAATAAAGAGCTAAAAAAATATATGTATTATTATTTTTAAAGGTAGTATTGTTTGTTGGTTTTTACATTTTCCATTTACATCTTTTTTTATTTTCACTGGAGCACCTAAATTCCTTAAAAAAAAAAAACTCCATGATTGTCACGCTTATCTAAAATATTTGCGATTAGATTAGCTGATTAAATGATTACTCAGTAACTGTGACAGGCCTAATTAATACCAATCGAGTTTTTATCTAGTGGAAAACTGAATAAACCAAAATAAAAACTGAAGACAGGAATGGTTTAATCATATAGCTTATAGACGAGGTATCAGGTAATAAACTGTGCGTCAGTTTATTATGATTATTATAGAAAAAATTCAGTTCTTCTACAGTAGAGTATTGTCATATGTTGGGGGCCGATTGAACGTGTACCAACAAGACTGTTGTGTCGCTATCTGATTCTGGGTGGAGAGTTTCAGGTATTCAAAAATCCGCACACAATCACCCACACAACCAGTTGCAGTAATGAATCCAAAATCAAAGACTAAGAGAAGAAGCCTCTTGACTATAAGTCTCATGAGGAGACTTTCCTTCAGAAAGCGGCCCCCGAATCTGGTGAGTTTTGCGCTATAGCCGTTTTTTCAGGTTTCGATAGCATTGTTTCTTTTTTTTTCGAGGCCAAATGATCTGGCTGGGTTTAGATCGGATCAGCTGCTTTACTCATTAGCTGTTTTTATCTCATTCCTGCTCTCCCACACCGAGCAGCTGTGGCAGAGGCTCAGCTGTACTCAAACACAGCCGCTTCACACTCGCATGTTTCCACAGTTGTGCATCCGGACGTCTGTCCTCACGCACTTTACCTTCAATTTAGGTAATTACATTTTGTTACAAGAGCACAGTTGGTGAACATGGCTTAATTAATTTATATTTGTACCTCGGAAGTTTATATAATCAGTTTGCATTTGGACTACTGTGAGTTTTTCTGCTAGCCAGATGCAGAACATATGCATACATGGATGAAATAAATGAAGAGAACATTTGGTAATTTTCAGGTTCTCTTCATTTGGAATTTATAGTTATGTGTTTGACTAAAAATGTATTTTTTTTTCTGTTTATGACATTTCTTCCTAATTTAAAATTAATATGTTATCAGTCAGTGCTTTTTCTTTTTGATTAAAATAATAGTAAAAGTTTTTATTTTTATTTAACCAATGCCAATGTTAAGTTCATAAGCGTTAAGGGATCAATACTTGGAGTAGTAACCCTGATTTACAATCGAAAAAACAGAAAACATTTGTTATTCTGATCACTGTGTTTTAAAAGTCTGAGTTACTGAGACTTTTATCTCAGTATTTTCATGTACTTTCCTCTGAAATTGAATATTTTTTAAAGTTATGTAGGGGCAGGCTTTTTTTGTGCATCATTCTTTCATATCACACTAAAGAGGGTTGCACACCGGATGTGCCACTCGGTGCCGCACAGTGCTACCCCACACCACGCAGTGCTATGCATTTTAGAATTGTAAACATAGATTTCTATCAGGATACCCACACCAGCACTGCGAGTTGGCAGCTGTTCATATTTTTGACGCGCCTCAGTGCACCATCTCAATAGTTTTAAATTAAATAACATTCGAATGTCCACGTTTAGTGTGCGATGCTTTCAAGTGTCATGTGCAAACCCCTTAACTGTGCGTTCACACTGAAGGCGAGAGCGTCAAAGTTCGCTCTGGCCACCCTTGCAACAATGCTTTCTGCCTTTACTGCTCCACCGACGAGAGCGTCAAAAGTGGCTGATTAATTGAATTTGTATTTAAATGAGCCATTGCAGCAAATCACTTACATTCTCGCATAAAAACATGCTTTTTATCAGATTAATTTAAATGTGGTGTGGCTTTCCTCCACTTATCCAATGTGTCCATATGTCTGAAAAGATCTGAAGCAGTAATACTCTTTTGTATTCTAGTTGAAGTTAGCATGAGATTTCCACTTTTTTTAAGAAAAGAATTTATATAAAACATCGTAATATATAGAAATATAAATAAACATTTTAAGAAAACATCGTAAATAATTGGAAATCTGGCAACCACAATATTTAAACCCTTGGGAACAACTGTGAATGGATCCAAATTTCTATACAACACTTTTATGTATGTCATTTTAATGGTGAAATGAATTGGTTATTACGCTTTTTACATTATATAAATTATAACGTAATTTCACAGAATTAATCGTTTTAATACTTGACTTCATAATCAGGTGCTACAGACTATACCTATTACAATTCCAGTGAAACAATAGGATCAATCAGGGTCCTATAGGCAGACACAATTCTCATGGGGGACTTGATTTCTCATGACACTGGCACCCATTGAAAACGAATGACTTCAGGCTACTCTGCTCTCAGCGCTTTCAGTGTGAACCCACAGTAACAGAAAGAGGAGCGTAGTTAAGAAAATTAAAGTATAGTTGCTATGAAAGCCCTGAGTTTAACATCAACAGAAGGACTTTCACCCCAAATGCAAAGCAAATGGTCAGACTGATGAAGGATTACCTAAACTAGCTTTTTTTTCCCTGTGAATTAACTTGCACAAATTAATTATTTTTCTTAAATATTTATAAGATAAGAAGGTAAACTAGCAAATTAAACATTTTAAATTTAGTTTTCATGCAAATTTTTATTTTGCCTTAATAGCAAAATAAATAAATAAAAATAACAAGTCATATTGAATTTATGTACAAATTTGAATTTGTTTATTAATATTTTTTGCACATTTTATGTGGCGCATGTGCAAATTACCAAATTTGAATTTTTATTAGACATGTTCTTCACGTGAACACAGCTGCTGCGCTCGTGCATCCAAGTCAATCATGAACAACTGCACATGCGCTAGTTGCACTATTGCGGTCTAATTGTGTTTCTATCAATGTTTATATGCATCAAATACATAATATCTGTGCCAAACATCTCAACTGACGAACATATTAACAATAATACAACGTATAGCCGAATTAAATGTATGCATTGGCATGTTACAGCCCTAATGAGTATGATTATGTGAAACTCCATATAGATACATATTGCAATGATTTCGGGTACTTACTTAGCGATGCACGCACACATATATGCATAGTCCTTAAGTGTTCTGCTGACTTGGACTCTATAATACCTCTTTTATAACTTTAAACTATCAACAACCACCATTGAGCTATATTTTAGCGATCGTTCTTCCCGCTACACTTTCACTTCACTCTGTGGTGGATTTTGGCATAGTCCATTTCACGTGAGATGGCAGGTGTGAGTGGAAGAAACCAAGGCGCAGGGAGAATATTTTCTACAAAAATAATTTATAAATTATTACAAATTGTTCCACGGACCGGTACCAGTCCGCAGCCGGGTGGTTGGGGACCACTGCTGTAGACTATCGAAAACAAATTAGCTTAAAGGGGCTAATAATTTTGTCCCTAAAATGTTTTTTAAAAAATTAAAAACTTCTTTTATTCTCGCCAAAATAAAACAAATAAGACTTTCTCCAGAAGAAAAAATATTATCAGACATACTGTGAAAATTTTCTTGCTTTGCCAAACATCATTTAGGAAATGTATAACAAAAAAGGTTCAAAGGGGGGGCTAATAATTCTGACTTCAACTGTATATAAAATTTTAATTGGGGGCTTAATTAATTTTTTTCAATAAAGTATATTGAATATTTAGAATTTATTTTCCTAATACGTATTCTCGCCTATGGTGTTGGCTCCTTGTGATTTGTCTTTGTGTGCATGTATAACTGTAACTTCAGTTTAAACATGCTATGACAAGCCAAGATATTTTGTTTAGACCAACCGCTTGTCTTTTGTAATGGTGTTTTTCGCTGTAGCCTAGAGATTGTAGTGCGTTCTGGCTGTGGGTTTTGTCTCCCTTTATCAACAAATGTCAGCAGAAGAAGCTAGAATATGTTTGTTTGAATTTACAGATTAACATCCTGAATGAGAAAAAAAAGACTGCACTTGACAGCTCATAGGTTGTCTAAGAGCTTTCAAGTTTACTAGACACCCTCCAAGAAATCACTAGTAAATCCTCATTAAAACCTTTGATACTGAGATGGTCCAGTTTTATGTTTGGAGGTTAAAAGGGTAGTACTCCGTCCAGAAGGTGGAAATATAAACAAAGCAAGTCTCTGCAGCTTTGCCACACATGTAGTTGCGGCTGTGGTTGCTTATGTGGCGTCAATGGAGGTGTGAAGATTCTCAAGAAGAAGAAAAAGAATATGGCAGGTGTGACATAACATCAGAAGTAAGTCATTTACAGTTGTAAGGAAAATATGCCAGAGTATGTGTGGCCTGGAAATTCGATAAACTGGCATAGTCGACCCAAAAAATTAATTTCTGTCATTACTCACCCTAAAGCCTGGTTTATACTTCTGCGTCAAGTGACCGGCGTAACCCACGGCGCATGCAACGCGACAGAAGAGACAGCGCGCAGAAGTATAAATGCACAGCTACACGCCAGGCTTTTAATAAACCAGGCTTTATACTTCTGCGCGCTGTCTCTGTTGGTCTGCATTAACACTTCCGAAACGCTAGTTGGCAGTGAGGTGTTAATGTTCCTCTGTGTCGAGGACACTTCCGGGATCTACAAGTGGCTCAAACTTGCTCATTTTGAGGCAGGAACCGGCGTACGTGCAACAACTTTAACTATGAGGTAAACACAAAAGAAAACTTTCCATCCGGAGCTCCTTCACGGGACTCCACACTTGTAAACAATCGCTCGCACCATTCACGCGATGCCTACGGCCACGGCGAAGGGCTATGTGTCAGCGCCGTAGCATACGCCGGCGTTTGACGCAGAAGTATAAATCAGCCTTGAGGCTACATTTATTCAACAATAAGGTGCAAGTATCAATGTATTTGCTTTGTATGAATGATGCTGTTGATTGTAATGTGAAATAAATCCACAATTTGCTGACGAATTGTTAGCAAACACTACCATATACTCTGCCATTTTTGTGGGATTGTTTGCGCTTGCCTTAAATCTACAGCTTCCTAAATACAGAACATGCATGCTCATGACAACATCCCTTTCAAAGACTCTCCTTTAAGGGTGTTTACATGGACACGATAACTGCAATGATTTATGTGTTTTCACTCACAAAAATGCTGTTGTTGTGTAAAACAAGGAGGCAAAATTACCCCCAATTTTCTTATTTACAAAATTGGTTTAGAAATTATTTTCAAAAAATTTCTTGTGAAAGTAGAAATTAAATTTTTATACTGTATTTCAAGGATCTAGGTGCAATAAAGCGCAAAGTGTGTGTCAGAAAAATGTGGTTTGTTCTGCTATGCATGGTCTAACAGGGTTTTGCTTATTCTCTTAATGAGTTATGGGTGTGTTTTGAGCATAAAATGCATTAAACCAATCAGAGTCTTATTTCCCATTCTCTTTAAGAGTCAGTTTTGTCACGCCATGGTGCATTTGCTATTTATATGTCAGTATTTGTAAGTGGAAAAACTAAACACTTCACTAGCGAAAAAACAAACAAACTGTTAAACAGACCATCTGCAGCGAGGATAAAGAATGAGCCTCCTCCATTTGGCTTCTTTAATTTCTCTTTGCTTTACCTGTACTCTTTACTTTACTCCTTTACTTTTGTGGATAAGGAAACATTGTACGCACTCCACTGAAGACATCCATTAGCCCACATATGTAATTTAGTTTCTTAAGCACAAAGATTTGTTTTAAAACTATTTATAAATTCTGTTTTGATTTCCAGCAAACAAATAAATTAACAACAATAATAACAAAGTGTGGTCAAAAAAGGTATACCAAACACATGTCATATTCTTATTAAATGAAAAGGGCGTGGAGGTAGTGTTTTTTATATTTATGTAGAAAATAATAATTTTTGTTATATTTTAATCCTTTTATTTTTTTTTTATTTGTAAAGAAGTTTGTGTATTACCATTTCTAGGGGGTAAAATAACTCTAATGTCTTTGAGTCGGGTGTTTTAGGAATCACAAAAAAAAAATTTAGATGATACAATTGAGTTTGACGCACTGTCTAGTTAGCCAAACACTTCATTTAGGCCAAATCATAACATTTTCTGATGCACATCAAGCAATTTATTTGGTAAACTCAACTTTCTGTTGTTTATGTGCATGTCTTAGTTAAGAAGTTATGCACAATAAGAATTGATGACCATTTTGGCATTTCTACTTTGCTTTTTAATATAATTCCCTAAAATGCAAATAAAGTTTGATGAAAACAGTTAAGGAAATGACATGTAGAGATTTAAATATTATAGTTATACAAAAACAAGTTTGCAACTTTTAGATCACATTAGCAACCATTTCAGCATCAGAAAAACACTGACGTTCTTCAGAAAATGTTTAAATACACCTCTTGGCAGTTGAACATTTGAATGAAAGTTTCTTGTATGCCTCATTATGGTTCACAGAGATCTGGTGAAATTTTCCCTACGCTATTCTGGTGAACGGGCTCAAACATGTTTTCTCATAAACACAGAAATTACCTCATCGTTTCCTCTTTGAATCCATAAATACACTTCCATGGCTTTACTTCTCATAAGTTCCGAGGCGTTTGATTGGTTCACAGAAATGTCACTCAGTCACAACAACCAGATGTCTGAACTCTGCCACGCTGTTGGCCTACCAGATGTGAAACCCCCGTCTAATAACACGTTTGCTCATGGGGCTGTGTGATATATATAGAGCACCTCTGGCTGAGACGCGTGTCATTGGTGGCCTCGCACTCTGTGGTCTGAGATGAATTGTTACCATAGTGTTTCTGACCAAATACACCAGGGTGGTGGCACAAACCAAATGGTAATGAGGCTCCACCGTTTCATGGTTTCTCATTTTCTTTCCTTCCCTGTCCTTCCTCCTTCTGTTTCTCATTACTAACTTCATCCGTCACTACAATTAGAAGGGGCCGCTTCTGCTCTTATAAGGAGTGAGGTTTACATCAGTGGGACGTCTTTATCTATGGGTCTTGGTTTGAGATAGCTGGAGGACTCATGAATTTTATTAGCGAACTCTAGTTTGAGTTGTTCAGCATGAGGCGGCCTGTTCAATTCACCATTTTAAAACACATTCAAGCTTTGAAGTGGCCTGGAGGCCTGTGGTTTTTGAAGGCCGTCCCTTTTGCATGTGTGTACACTGTGTGTTAAGAGCATTCTTGGACTGGGGTGATGGAAAAAAGACCTACAATGTAGTGGTGTTTTCATATGTTATTGTTTATACGTATTTGCTTATTTAGTTTGGTTGTTTGCATCACTATATTTATGGCTTTTATTATGGGATTAGATTTTAATAACACCTCAAGCTATGTGTCTTTAACACTGTCTGCTATAGAAATGACTGATAGCTTGAATAATGCAG
The DNA here is from genome assembly GCF_052040795.2 of Danio rerio. NCBI lineage: Eukaryota > Metazoa > Chordata > Actinopteri > Cypriniformes > Danionidae > Danio > Danio rerio. The sequence continues at coordinate 18,571,456 of NC_141027.1, read as the reverse complement.
CTTGTAGAACAGATGTGCTATGATAAAACAAGCCATCCGATGCATGAAAACGCATCTTGATACAAATTTAAGTACAAGTTTTTCAGTTCTGATTTAAATACATTTCTTAAGGCTCTGCATATATAATTTACAATGTTCTTTATTTTAATGCAACTATAATTTGTTTATACTAACTTAAAGGTTACGTGAAGTGCTTTGAAATGTGTATTTATTATTTGAAATTTGATGTAGTTTCAACTGAAATGTGAAGAGAGGGTGGGGCATATTATCGCTCCTCCTCTTTTAAAAAAACAGCCAATAGCATATTGTTTTCTCAGTTCTGCCAGTGAGAGTGGTTGAGATCCAACCATAGATTTTAAATGATATGGATGTAGTATCCTTGATGTCACTGAAGAGCGCAAATGAAGCTATAAGTAGGAGGGGCCAACCATCGTCATTTTGTTCGCACGTCATCACACTGACTGGAAATACCAAACGAGGGCAAAAAGGCGGAGCACAATACTTCATTACCTGCAACTCATTTGTGTTCTGACCACTTGAGCTTGGTTGTACACTTAATCAATAAATTGACTTTTAAAAACTCTGTTGTGATACATTGAGCCACTAAGCATTGTTCTTATGATGTTTTTCTATGGGAGGAAAATGCAAATTACTTCAAAACACCTAAAATATAGTCCGTGTTAGTAAATGCAAGGCTATTTATGAAATCCATGCATAAAACTGCTTGACAATCATTCAGATGATTGTTCTGAGCCCACAGCTAATCAATCTGTCAGATTCTGTAGTGTTTTAAAGGTCTAAAAAAACTTATAAATGATTAATGATCTAAAATAAAACAAATACATTTATGGAGATGGTATATAAGTGTATAATTTCACTCACCTGGGAAATGGAGGCAACTTGGATGTTTTGTGAGCATAATTAAGTGCACACAGCCGGCCATGTTATCTAATAATTGTAGGAAATTATCCCAAAAGGCAATTGACTGTGTAAAGCCACATAAAGCGACACAAAAATGCAGAGTTCAGCGGCTACTCAGGCAGAATGACATGACGGCGACCAGTGAGACCAAGCTGTCACTCAAGTGGCCACGTCCTTAATTATGCAGACTTAATATAACTGAATAAAAACGAAACTGATGAGTTATAAAAAAAAATTCACCCACATCATCGTCATAAAGGGTAACAACTAAATGCACCAAAACCATCTTTTGTACCTGGCTGTAAACATGTTTTTATGAGCTGTAAAATTGGCCGTTTTAGCATTGCAGTCTGGAGTTAATGGAGCCAGCCCCCAAAGGCCAGTCGATGAATTGCATTTTCAGTTACTTACGTATTGGCTTCACGAAGGAGAGCGGGATGTTATCGCTTGGATCAGACTAATCAAATGAAAAGCAAATGAAAAATCTTGAAGGGGTGGGCATGTCAGATAAAAGAGCACTTGATTGGTCAAGATTTGATGAGAAACAAACTACAACCTTTTGCAAACTGCAATGTTTATATCTCAGTAATGAATGTTTATATCAATGTTTTGAAACACACTTGACTATAGATATCCTTTAAAGTAACATACTGATACTAACATCTATAAAGCTATTTAAACATCTATTAACTATAGACCTTTAAAGTCTATTCATTTTCCATTCCTCTTCTGTCCTAACTATATTTTATTAATGTAAATAGTGTTGTCACAATACTGGAATTTGATACCAATCGGTACTGAAATTTTAAAAGCGTCAGTCCTGATTTGCCTTTAGGTTTATGTGTAACTGCAGATACAGGAACACTGGATTGTTTTAAAGCCACAAAGATCAGTCTGTTTATGAGCTGACATACCAATGATCCGCTGATGATTTAACTGATCTTCACAGCTTTAAAACGATCCAGTGTCCCTGTATCTGTGTTTACACTTAGGCCCCGTTTACACTAGTGCGTTTTAGTTTTAAAACGGCGTTGTAGATTGAAAACGATCCGCGTCCACACTCGCGTTTTACCCAGCGTTTCTGAACTTCTCTCCGTCCACACCAAAACGCTGAAAACGCACATCACGTGACCACACACACACACACACACACACACACACACACACACTCTCGGGCAAGCGCTCCAGCATTCTACCCAGATGAGAGCTCTGCTTGTCGGACTGCTCATCAAGCATCTCTCGCTGGATCTAATCTCACTTTATTTGCTAAACGTGATATTTCATTCATGTTGTTGTCTTTATCTAACGACATAGGCCAATTCCCTGACTGGTCATTGGAATCTATTAAGTTACTTGTTCACGGGTAACATGTTTTGGTTAAGTGCAAAGATAAGTTAATGATTAATCCAGGTACATTGACTGATCGCTTGCCTTTATTTCCTACAATGTATAAACTTATTGTATGTTATACTTTTATAATTGTCGATTATTAAAACTGATATTCAGCAAAAGAGAGGGTGCGTTTCGTATTTTCACTTAAATTAAAAGGAGGCAGTTGTTATCGGCTCCGTTTTGTTATAAATATCCACGCTCATATATGCAGCACGACGCCTCAACATTTCTGCTGTCTGTTAAGTTTTCTAATATTAAAAAGAAAATAGGCAGTTCCTTAAATCATGTTTACATTTTATTGTTGAGAAAGTGAAACAACGTAGCCAAGGTGATGTGAATGAAGTTATAAAGTACACTGTTCCGTTTGAAGATTTACCCGTGTCCTCGGTATGTTTTCCATATCAAACTGAGAAGGGGGAGACTGCAGCCTTGATCAAACTTGCGAAGTCTTAACTTACAAGAAGAGGATGCGAGACTGAACTGTGTGTGGGCTACTTAATATTGAGGAAAAGCCCCAATCAGATAGGCGAACGTTTGCAGCCCCGCCTCCGTTTTTAGATGTCTCCGTCTTTCCCCATCCACACTGAGACGGAGCAGCAGCGTTTTAGAATGAAAACGGCCTCTCCAGCGTTTTCAAAAAGCTCCGTTTTCGGCGCTCGAGAACTCCGGCGTAGTGTGGACGGATGGCGTAACCGTAGCAAAACTTATGCGTTTTCAAACTAAAACGCACTAGTGTAAACGGGGCCTTAGTAAACAGCGGTGAGTTCAGTGAACTGATGACCTTCACGGCTAATCACAGTCATTTCTTTTGAACATGTAAACACAATGGAAAATCAGCTGTGTTTAAGAACGTGCTCAATGGTGCTCAAATGTTAGCAGGAAATGGCATTTTTAAAATCTCGGTACCAAGTGGGATCGAATTCCAGTATCGTGACAACAATAGATGTGAATGACTTGTTGAAGAGTGAGTGGAAATTATAAGAGTTGTACATTATTACTGAATATAATTGTATATTTTTGATAAATTGTTTATTGTTTAATTTATTTTCAAGATATACAAATATTGCAATGGTCTAATAGACAAGTGAACAATCGTTTTATTCAGTTTATAATTTTTTATTTTAATTAAAAATTATAAACTGAATTTAAAAATTATAATGTTTCAGTTCAGAATTTTTTTTAATCAGTTTATTCAGTCACATTTTCTGCAAATCTTTTGAAAACAAAATGCTTGGAAGCACTTCATGTTCTTATTGTTTAAAGTGTGACTTTTTTTTTTTTTACTGAGATCATCGCCAAAGTTTCCATGCTTAGCACTTCATTATCTCTGGTCAAAACCATTTGTGAGATAACCGAAAGATGTCCTTCACATGAACCGCAATGAATAAAGTCTTGTCATATGTGTCTGCCTTTGGCTGCTCTCCATTCTCAGAATCCTTGTCTTTTATTAGCATATAAATAGCTCTCCGTTAGTCAAGTTGATGGTGCTAGTGAAGAGCGCATAGTGATATACTGCAACTGGAATGTGCCATTTCAGAGTGCTGATGAGCTGCTAGTTTAGCTCAGGACCATTAATGATGGTCACCAATGCTTCTCTTAATAGTTTTGAGACTTTAAAGCATAGATGCATAGCATAGATGTCATCATTGTTACAAACCATGTAAACCATATCTTTTAAGGTTTTATATAAATGCTAAGCTTGTACTCAGGGTTAATATTCGGTTAATCTGCGTTGGTTGGGAAAATGAACCCAAATGAGTATCCCTAAGGGCCCCATACCTGGAACTGCTTAGGTCCCTCAAATCCCTAACTCCACCCTTGCTTGTACTAACAAGTTTTCCTTTAAATATACCACAATAATAATATTTTGCTCAAAACTATGCACGAAATCAAAAATGTAGAACTCTTATTTTACTAGTGCACATTATTCTTCTTCAAGTGATCAACTAATTTATGATCCAAATTAATCCACTGGGAAAAATTGTTTAGTTTAGTTTAAACTTTATTGTCCGTTCTGCTCGACACAGAAATGGAATCTTCAATCAAAGTCTTGCCATTTCCTTGCGTGTTTGGAGTGGCGGTCCATCTTTGTTAACATCAGTTTGATGGTTTCGCCTACAATATTCTTAACCATGCCACTCTGACTATTAGATTGCTATAAAGAAATGATGTGCAAAATGAATGCCCTGTCCCCTACTCAATATTGTGTTAACTAAAATTAAACCCTCAGCAACTTTCAGTTCACCCAAACTTTAAGGATTGAATCGAAATTACTTAACAAAACTCCACTTAAGCCCAAAGTGTACTTTTATTTTCTTCACTTTTTTTTTTCTCTTTTCAAAATATTTTTATCTCCAAATATTATCTTTGTATTTAATATTAGCGTTGACATCTATCACACATACAAATATCAGCATGGTCTTCAGTATCTTGCTTCTCTTCTCCTCTGTTTATTTTCCGGCAGCCTGACTCCATGTTTACAGTTTGTGGACAAAAATAATAAGGCGCAATCAATTCACAGTGCATGCATGGTTAGAATTATAGGGCTACAAGTACTGTACTGATGTTGAAAATTGCATCTTGTACATAGTAGGCCCTTAGAAATTTAAGAAGCAAGGCATTTGCTCAAGAAAAAATCTTAATTATAACAAATAATCAACACAATACTGGAATATTATACAATTGAAGTCAGAATTATTAGCCCTCTTGTTTATTCGTTTCCTTAATTTCTGTTTAATAGAGAGAAGTTGTTTTTTTCAACACATTTCTAATCATAATAGTTTTAATAACTCATTTGCCATGATGACAGTAAATAATATTTTAATAATTCTGACTTCAACTATGCATGTTAAAATAAGACAAGTGTGTTTCTATTTGTTTGTATGTGTTCTATTTGTCAAATATGTCAAGTTTTCATATTCTTATCTGCAATGCCAAGAGCAGCAATAATGCCTCACCACATAAACATCCATTATAACTGTATTGCTGATAAATCTAGAAAATTCCTGTAATGCATCCTGTAAAGCACATCTGTGTCCAGAAGGAAAGATTTTATTTATTTTTTGTTGCATGGGTGTTATTTTAGCATTAGTGTAGCCATGCACACAATGAAAAGTCCCTGTAGCTGAAATTAAAACCCCTCACACAACAAATCTGACTCGATAAACCACACCAGGCAGAACGGTGCAAGTTCGTGCATGATATCACTCAGTAAACATTGTCCAGAGCTTGTGTGACTCAAGAATCTGATTCCATCGGTTTATTATATGCCAACAAAGAACTTCTATCTGCCAACTTAACATTTAAAAATAAAAATCACTTTTGTATTCACCTTACAAAAGTCTCTGTTCTTTTGTGTGTCCGTCTGCTGTCCTAATAACTGCCCTCATTCCGTTACACTTCCTCCCACTGAACAAACACTCTGTGTGTTTGTCCATGTGCTTCGCTCTCACCATACAAACACACACACACACACACGCACACATGCTGGGCCTGAAACTGATGTAAATGAATAGACTATATCAGATAAGTTGCTATATAGCACCTGGATTTTGCATTGTGATTTCCTCCTATTTGGTTTGTGGCTGCACAATATAATGGAAAAAATCTGACATTGTAATATTAGGTTTTTCTGAAATGTATACTGTGATATGAATACAATGTCACCAGATTTGAAAATATTTAATTATTTTATAATAGTAGGGGTGATTTTAAAATATAAACCATTTCGATGTGGCGATGTCACTGGCCTATGAACATTTCCTGCTTGTTATTAAACTTTTTCGTAACTGTAACAAGAGGCAATTTAATTAGATCTTAATGTTAAAACAGCAAGATTATTTATCAATATATGAACCTTTTAGGATTCTTGGACAGTATGGAAATTAAAAATCCAGTACAGGAAATACATAAAGACCATTGTTATTGTTTACATCCATTAAAATTGTCCATAATAAAGAAAATACAGCATAGATAAAAAGTATTTCATGGTGCTTAATGGGGAGAACACCACTGTAAAAAATCTTGCTGCCTTAAATTTTGTAGTTGAATCAAATTAACTTTTGTAGTCCACTTACATAAATCAAACTGACTTAAAATATTGGGTTAAACTTTGTAAAACTTAAAAAATATAAGTTGAAACCATAGACTGTGAAAATATGGACATGGTATTAATGGCGTCACCTATAGGTTTCTGAAGAGCGCAAATAAAGCTACAATTAGGCGTGGCCATCAGTCGCCATTTTTGTTTTCGCGACAACCAGGGATTACCAAAAAAGGGCAAAGACTCTAAGCTACAGATGCTTGTTAGCATTTTGCTTAGACTGGCTTTTCTTTGTGAGAAACGCTTAATACTTCATTATCAGCGACTCGTTTGTGTTTGACCTTGTGCTTGGTTGTGTACTATATCTATAAAGTGTTTAGACTTTTAAAACACTGTTGTAATACATTGAGCCACTAAGCGTTGTTCTTATGATGCTTTTCTACAGGAGGAAAACGTGAATTACTTCCAAATACTTCAAATGTATGAAATCCAGGCATATGACAATATTTCAGATGACTATTCTAGAACCTACAGCTAATCAGTCTATTCCCGGAGTGCTTTCATGTTCTAAAGAAAATTATAAATGATATATTATGTCAAATAAAACAAACATTTATAGAGATGGCATATAAGTATATAATTTCACTCACTTGGGAAATGGAGGCCACTTAAATGGTTTGTGAGCATAATTAAGTGCACACAACATGCCATATTATCTGATAATTGTAGGAAATAATTCCAAAAGGCAATTGACTGTGTAAAGCCACATAAAACAATACAAAAATATTATGTATATGCCGAGTTCAGCCATATTCAGCTGAGGTGACATAACGGTGACCAGCGAGACCTTAATTATGCAGACTTAATATAACCTAATGAAAACAAAACAGATGAGTTATGAAAAAATTCACCCCCCTCACAGTTGTTATGAAGTGTAATATAAGCCATATACACCTAAATCGTTTTTAGTTCTGTATTTGCTTCACGAGGGAGATCGAGAAGTTGTCGCTTGGTTGAAAACATATTATAAGTATTATAAAGCAATGTTGTCTTGACTTTTTGTCATTACAGTTTTTACAGTGTAGCAGGATTCATTTAAAGAAAACAAACAATCAAATATCAAATCAGTTTTATCATATAAATATTCAAATAATTAATCTTTGTAAAACTACAAATATTACAACTGAATGTGTCTAAATGCTTAAACAGGCCTTAAAAATGCAAAAAAATGTTTAACTTTCACTATATTATAGTCAAACTTTGCAATGTCTGCCCAAATTGCATGCGTTTCGAGTTGTAGTATCTAGTCAACTATAACCCTGTCTCGACTTTGCACATACAGTAGCTGGATATGCACATTGCAATGTCAATGCAGAAACTGTATTTTTCCTCCATGCTCAGAGATGCAGTAGCAATTTTATGACTTTAAAAGCTTGACTGCTGCTCTTTGTTGAAGTTATGGCCTTTGCAAGTGTCTGGGCAGGCCTGGGTCAGCTCATTTGGTCTGTGTGTGTGTGTTTGTGGGCGGTAACCAGAGCAGAGGTGTGAACAGCTGCATGTTTCTACACACAGCTACATCAACAACCATATGTACAAACCCTCCCCTTGCAACAAGCACACACACACACACACACACTTCACACACATTCAGTTAAGATGAGAGAAGCTGCAGAGATGTCTGCTGGTATCTTCTCCAGCTCTGGGACTTTACCTCTCTCCTCTTTTTCTCCTCCTCTGCCACATCGAAGTCAGGATGGCAATTACTCATTCATGTCTTTTTTTCTTTTCTTTCAGTCGGCTGCATCAGATGGAGGTTAGTACTCTGTTTAAATACTATCTATCTGTCTGTCTGTCTGTCTTTTTAGACTAAAAGCATCGTTCTTAAGGTGTGATAAATTGAATCATATTTGTGTGTCTGTCTTAAATTGTTGCACTGGTCTACAAAGCAAACCTCGCTTTCTCAAAATGATTTTTCACAATGATTTCTGTATGTAATAAATGTTTATTTGACCTTTCAAATCATCAAAAATATTGGTTTAGTATTAAGCAGAAAGTGTTTTCAGCATTAATAATAATAAAAAGAAATGTTTTGTAAGCAAGATATCTTAAATTAGAATGCTTTTCCATTACTGCAGTTTATGATTTGAATTAAAATATATTGCATTTTATGTATCATTGTAATGTTTTGTAATTTTTATTTTAATTGTTAAAATAAATTTAAATAATTTTTAATTAAATTTTTTTTTTTTACGTATTATTAATTATAGTTGTTTTATAATTAAAATAAATTCAGCCATGACTGAAATCAAATGACTGAAGCCATGACACCAAAATCTTACCGAAAACGAACTTGTGTTTTTTAGTATTTTAGTTTTTTTGGTAAAGGTGAATCTATTTTTTTTTTCATCAATACAGAATTCATAATATACCCACTTTATATACAGTACGGTTACAACATGTCCTGAGCAGAATGTTAGTAAAACTGTCAGTAAAACAGCCTAACAAGGAAATTTGTTTTAAGGAGGTGTTGACTGCAGAGTTTAGAGTCAAAATTTTGGGGTTTGTCTTGACATGTCAAGTAAGTATAAAAGCAAAAATAGCTCCTGTTACATTAAACTAAGGCTTAAATTAAATCCTTTTCTTTACATTACACATTAACATTACATCACAACTTTTTTTCTGCATTATTTTGGACATTGTATTAGCATTTATTTCATGTGTCATAAGTAGGGCCAGACAGAATCTGCAGATATTTTTTGCTATTTCTGCAGAGAATTTGGTAAAAAATCAGCTGATTTCTGCAGAATTATTTTGGGAGTATCATCACTAAAAACTTTATATATGAAATAAAAAGTAATAGCTTTTTAACTTTTAATGTTTACACTGCAAATCCATTTAGATCCACTTATTTGGTAAACAAAGCAAGTCTATCATATAATATATACTAAAAGACAAAAAATATTACTTTACAAAGTGTATTGTAAACAAATCAAAGGAACACTTTCATATAAGTAATAAGTATTATTACTGAAATTAATAAAAAACTGAATAAATATAAATTTACAAACATTTACACAAGTAACTAAATTGACTCAACGACAGGCCAAAAATCTGTGGATTTCTGTGCGCACAGATTATTTTTAAACTAGTTTTGAGAAGAGTTTTGCATGCTTATGATTGACCATGGCTGGTCCTGCATTAGCTATCACATGATTTACCAATCAGATGAATCCAAACATACTATAAAATACCAGAATTTCTTACCTTGCATATCTTCGTCTTGAAGAATATCCCATCCATCCATACTCCTGCCCTTCTTTTTTAGATTCATCCAGGAAAGGGTGGCATGGTGGCTCATTGGTTAGCATGGTTAGTAGGTCACTGGTTCAAGTACCGGCCGGGCCAGTTGGCATTTCTGTGGGGAGTTTACATGTTCTCCCCGCGCTTGCGTGGGTTTCCCCCTATTTCCTGGTTTCCTCCCACAGTACATAGACATGCAGTATAAGTGAATTGATTAAACCAAATTGGCACAGTATATGAGAATTTGCTTTTAGGCTTTCAACTCGCAGACATATGCCATTCAGTTAGTGGTCTATCACACTGTGGCAACTTTAATTAATAATATTAATATTAATATCAGTTATTAATTAATAGTAGGCCCAAAGAACTCACTCAGGGGAGTTCTCGAGACCTACCTGAGCTCAGACTCCCCTCTCGCCCTACGAAACGGGAGGGAGCCCTGGGCTCAAGGATTTTCTAAACTCAGGGTTCTCTCCCGGGACAGCATGCCAAACACTCCTTATTATCAATCATCAGCTAAGTGTGAACTCTTGAAAAAATATTAGCATTTTCCTGGCAAAACCATCCAAAGTCTTCTTTAAAATCAGATTACAAGCTTCATAAAGACAACCTACCCAAATACTGTTGATTAAAGTCCTCAAGAAATGTATATTTGCAATGCACATTGTTAATCTTATGCTGAACGATTAATCCACCGAGGACAGAAAGTTTGTTTTGGTAATCTTTCATTTAAAAAAATGATTATTTACTTCTGCTCTGGAACAGCAGTCCTTCTCTGATGATGTCATTTTGACGGCTTGTGCGAAATATGCTTAGCCACACTCCTTTAACCGTTAGTTTGCTGTGAGTGAAAGATGAGATAAGTAGTGAAAAAATAAACCCACGCTCCGATTTATTATTCCATTTCAGTTGGAAAAAAATCTTCATAAAACTCTGCAGAAACTTCCAGTTCACACTGACTTTAAATTTCCTTACCAGCTGTTCTCACATCAGAAAGTGATTAATACATTACTAAATAAATACATGTGCCTCTTTAACATTTAAAATAATTTCCTCTCCTTTTGCTATGCCTTGTGTGTGAAGGAGAAGTGATGTTTGTTTTAGTGATCCAGAACAGAGCAGTTGAAGAATCTGCTGTTAAATCATGTGGATGTAATAAATTTGGTCTTTGTCTTGTCCAGAGCGCAGTGGTGGTGGTGTCCAGCGTCACGACTGCAGCAGCGTGAGCAGTTTGGACAGTAACGGTAGTCTGCCCAGCGTCACCAACCACTGTCGTTTCACAGAGCGCCGCGTTGCATTATGGGCAGTCAGCTTCGAGCGATTGCTTCAGGATCCTGTGGGTGTCCGCTATTTTTCTGTAAGTACCGCAGTTCATCTTAGACATGTGCTTATTGTTTGCTAATGCAATTCTTGTGAGCTTTTAGACCAGCTTGCCTTTGTGTATATCAGGTTGATAGTTTGTGTTAATTCATTTTGCCGACAGCACATCATAAAGCAGAAGTGTATTAATGTCACAGGATGGTCGTACTGTTCTGTGTTTCATACAGGAGTTTCTAAAGAAGGAGTTTAGCGAGGAAAACATCTTATTCTGGCAGGCCTGTGAATGCTTCAGCCAAGTTCCAGAACATGACAAAAAGCAGGTAATCTTCTGCAACACTTTCTCTGTTCTCTCAGTTATACATATTTGATGATGTTTCTCCTTTGGCCTCTGTTGAAATCCTCACAGAACCGTTGAAGTGAAATTCAACCCAGAAATAAACGAAATATCAGATTATTTACTTATATTTACTTAATCAGTGGTTAGCACTGTTGCCTCACAGCATGAAGGTCACTGTTTCGAGTCCCGGCTGGACCAGTTGGCTTTTATATGCATATATATGCATATATATATATATATATATATATATATATATATATATATATATATATATATATATATATATATATATATATATATATATATATATATATATATATATACATACATAAATTTCATGTATTTAAACATACAGGGGTGCGTTTACGAAAACCATCATTTGCCAACTAAGGTCGCAAGTTCCGTTGTTACAAACATAGTTCCTTGATTTGATATTTCCCAAATCCGTAATTTCAATGAACATTCGCAAACTGCATCGCAAACTTGTACACTTGCAACTACACCTCTAGAGCTGTAGTTAGAAACATATTTACTGGCTGTGTTCTATTCCCACTTCTCCCCCCCATGCCCTATTCATTTAGAACATTCCAACATTTAAACTTGGAATGATTAAAAATAAAAACATTAAGGACATCTTTTAGGTGTAATTTGCTTTCAAACAATTTTTACAGTTCAGTTTTCGTGATCTTCAGATTGACAATTGCGCTCCCTTCGCAGTGTACTTTGAAAACATTAATGAAATTTTAAACATAGATGACCTATTATTTAAAAAGCGAAATTTAGGCTATGTTAGGTCTCCAAAGCTTGTGAAAACATAAATATATGGCATAGGTTATTGTTATTAATTTATAGTAGGTTATTTATTAAGAAATATATCTGTACTGTAGGCATATATGACATGAGCCTGTTGGTTAGAACATTTCTGCAGTGGTTCGAATGTGCCACATTGAAAAAGTTGACTTTTTCAAAAATAAAAAAACTATATCCAACTTATTAATAATAATCATTATTATTATTATCATTATTACTATTATTATTAAGTAGGATTTTTTTTCATTTCTTAATAAATAACCTACTGTAAATTAGGCCTAAAACCATTTACCATTTGTATGATTTATATTTGAAAATAGAATATGTTAGCTAGTGATTTTATATGGAATATTTTCAACGAAATTTGTAAAGGAAACATCCTAGATCCTACATGTGTCATTTACATATATTTCAATTAGCATGGAAAATGAGTGCATGTTTTTACCAAAACTAATTTTAAACTTTTTAAAATGCATGTGCGTATAAAAAATATTTTGCACAAAACATTTTGGGGTTTTTCTCTAAAGATGTAGCTACTCCACCCCATTTAGAGCGTCATTTTGGACGTTTTACATTATAACTAACATGGTTCAAACGGTGGATCTGCAACAAAGAAACTACAGTTTTGGGAAACACTCGTCACTCCATTGTTCTTTCCCCAAACGATGCAGCATACTATGATAGTACAGCCGCAAGTTATGCTGGTGTTTGGGAAACGCACCCCAGGTCAGTACATTATTGATCTTGTTTTAATGAAAGTTGTATTGCTTCTCAGCTGTCCCAGAAGGCCAAAGAGATCTACAACCGTTTCCTCTCAAGTAAAGCCACAATGCCAGTGAACATCGACAGTCAAGCTCAACTTGCGGACGATGTCCTGACAGCTCCACAGCCTAACATGTTCAAACAGCCACAGCTACAGGTTAAACTCACACATTCACACGCCAGTCGTTACTGTATTATTAAAGCAGTCCGATATCAAACCCATTTGCTCTACCCTCAGATCTTCAACCTGATGAAGATGGACAGTTATGCGCGCTTCTTGAAGTCCACTCTCTATCAGGAGTGTATGCTGGCAGAGGTGGAGGGTCGACCTCTGCCTGACCCCTGTCCCATCCCGTGCAGCCCTGCCCCATCCAAACACAGCTTCACCTCTGACCGCTCCACATTCTCCACTCCTAAAAAGGTACAGATCGCACTGAAGCAGCAATAGCTCAAGAGAGGTGATGCACTGAGAAATGTGAAAAAGGTGTTTATAGGTTGTTTTCACATGACGTCATTGATGACGCGCAAAGTTCAGATGGAGGCCAGGAAGTGAATTTTATACATAGGAATCGCTAACAGAACATCAAAATGTTTGTTTTATGTTATTTATATTTGTTTAAACCAGCCAAAGTATGAAATGTTGAACAGTTTTTATAGCCTTCTAAAAGTTATAGCTCTTAAAGTTCAAGAAACAGATGAAAATGTGGCATGTAATAAACATTTATTCAATACATCCATGTGGACAAACTTTTTTGAATGCGGTAATTTGTTTTACAGCAACAATAAAGATTATATACAGGCCTAGCTATGTGCATAAATATGTTAAAGTTTTATATAAAAATCAGATGCAAACACCACGACACTTATACAAAATCCAGGAGGATATAAATCATGTACGCTGCCATGTAATCACTCCAATGAAATCTCTGTCTTGTTTTGCAATAATCCATGTCTTTACTTGTGTTTCAACAGAATAACAACCATACAACCGTAACGTTAACATCAAGATGTGCAGCAGCGGTAAATGTTTGTTGATGTTAAGTTCATCGACAGAAAAAAGAAATGCCCTTGTGTCAAAACTAAATGGTTATTATTGTATAGCATGTTTTCCCCCTTGCAAAAATACATACATACATAAATAAATAAAATAAATAAATAAATAAATATTAATGTAGACTATGCGCCTACGCTTTTGTATGCTTTCGTTATTTTGTGATGTCTGGAAGATATCCGCATGGGGAAAAAAACTATAGTAATTTATAATGAACATATTTATAAACCACTGTAAAGTGTATGATGTGTACAACTCTTTGTTAATGAAGAGTTGTTAAGTCAACTGTAATAAATACTATACCACTAGCGTAAATTGTGGTGCATTGTGATTATAGCTTAGAAAACTGAAGCCTCTTGAATAATTTGTTTATTACTACAGTTGTGTTGTACCACAGCAACAACATAATTACTACAACAGTTTAATTCAAGTAATTATTTATAGTATGCTTCCAAACACTGTGGTATTTACTGTAGTATTTTTTCATGTAACGTTATAGCTTATACAGTAATTACCACTTTGATGACTAAATATATTTTAGTTCAGTAGAAAACTCGGCCCTCTTCAGGATATAAGGATCATGGCCAACATGTGCTTATTTTATATTTATATCTCATTTAAAATGGTATAAATCGCAAAAATACAGACTTTTCTCTATGTCTCCAATTCAGTTTTTTTAAATTCCTGCCCTCCATCTGAATTTGGTGTCTCATCAGAACTACGTGATTGAAAATAACCTATGTATAACAGTTTTTTTTTTTTTTTTTTTTGCAGCTGACATGAAACATTACAATAGATTATTATTACAATATTTATTGCATTTGAATAAACTTTGAAGTAAAGTTAGGCCTCTAAGTTAGATCTATTGCTGGAAGTATGGTTTATTATTTACAGGAAAAATGAGTATTGTTTACTGTATTAGTTTTTAGCACCAAAACAAAAGTATGATACAGTATAAAATATTCTTTGCACCATGGTAAAAAAATGTCATCCAGTATAAGATTATCTACCAAAACGGGTATTTAAAAAAAAAAAAAAAAATGATAACATATTAAAAGTCTCTATTTAAAGATCACAGTGCAAGCAAAATAAACATTAATATAATTGTAAAGTGTTGTAAAGTGTAGCTTGGTGGTCCATTTGAGTATTAGTAGTCTCTCTGCTTAATATTTGCTGATTCTGCTCCTTCAACAGACTGACTATAAGAAACTTTGCAAATACATGTCAACATACACTAACCCCAACCCCAACCAAACAGTCTACTTGTAATCTAATGAGAATTAGTTGCAATGTAACTTAAATTTAACAAACGGGCCATCAAAGTTAAGTGTGACCAATTGTTTTATACTGTATTTTTTATACTTTACCCATTTGTACTCATTTAACTTTTTAAAAAAATAAAATGGGTAAAACTTTTGTTCATTTAAAATATAATACACTTTTGTAAGATCACTTATTTATTTAGAAATTTTTATTATTTACATAGTCTCATCCGGATTTTGCTGTTTTATTACATCTTGGCCATTAAATAATATATAATGTAATGCAATATATACTAGTCTCCAACATTTTGGCCACTACTTCCCACTGCTTAATTCCATGTTAGTTTCGCAAAATTCATGTGATGTATACTGAAATTTCTGTGTAGAGTTTGCATGTTCTCCCCGTGTTGGCGTGGGTTTCCTCCGGGTGCTCCGATTTTCCCCACAGTCTAAATATATGTGCTATAGGTGAATTGAATAAACTAATTTGTCTGTAGTGTATGAGTGTATGAGTGTGTATGGGTGTTTCCCAGTATTGGGTTGCGGCTGGAAGGGCTTCCGCTGTGTAAAACATGCCGGAATAGTTGGCGGTTCATTTAACTGTGGCGACCTCTAAAATAGAGAGTAAGCCGAAGAAAAATGAATGAATGAATGTATACTGAATTTTTCTAACCCAATTCACTGTTGTACTTTATTTTCTAACACTATGATGTTGTGTTACAGGAAAACAGGAAGCCCAAAACAGGCAGGTCAAGCGATGATCTCAGAGAGAAACACTCTGATAAGAAAAACGGCTTCTTTTCCTGGTACAGATATCCAAGTATTGGGAAAGGACAAAAGAAAAGAGAGGCCCCAGATTTACCCTACCGTGAGTCTCCTAATCTCATCAGCAATGATTTCCTTTCTTGCATATTCATTTAAATGAATGCTAAAATGAAAGATTTGCTATGTGGTTATCATGTGTTGACAGACTGTAATGGGCGGAGAGAGTCTCAAGGTTCTCTGTCTTCTGGAGCGAGTCAAGAGCTCAACACTTCCTGTTCAGGAGGAAAGAATGAGGTAAGAGGATTGGGACTTGCATAGGGGAACAGAGGAGTGCATTAGGGAGCTGCAGCAATAGATAGCCTAGGACCCAATGATTTCTGTGATGCAGAAAAATCTATCAGATTCAAATAGCAGAATCCATCTTAAAAACAGAACTAGCAGAATAACATCATGGAATTTCTTGAAAAAGTGATGTAAACCTAAACATAGTGTGCGGGTAGAAATTCATTTACTGCACACAAACTCAAGCATGCATGATGCTCGTGGGATTTAGGAACTGTTGTTTCGCACTATGAGGGCGTGCTTTTTTATGTCTGCACTTGTTTATAATATATAAAAATAGATGGTAGCATCAGATAATACAAAAATAGATAATGGCAGATAATACAAATAAAATGATAGAATGTATTATCAAGTACTGAATATTTAAAGTCACCATGAAATGAAAGTTGATTGTCTTTTTTCCACTGTGGTGATGTGTGTCTAATGGAAACATTCCTAAGATGAGAATTACATGTTGGGTGGTTCATGATTTTGTCTATTGGAAACGGATTGGATTGTTGGAAAATGGGTGTTGCTACTAGAATAAAGGAAGATTGATTGAGAAATGGATGAAAGCAAGACAGAAAGGAGACATGCCCTGATAGCCCCTTTCAAAAGCCATTCCATGTGAACAGAAGTGAAGAAATGTTCAATTAAATGGTACATAACATTATAATTAATAAATCGTATTATAAAGGGTAAACGAGCAACATTGTTATAGGCAAAGTCTTATGGGTTTTACATTGTTGTTTTAAAACTGCTTATAGTCATCTGTGTTTTAAATAGTCTGGAGCATTGCTATTTAATAAACTGCCTGTAGATATGTTTAAGCAGCAGAGTATGTTGATGGATTTTACAGTATGTTTTAATGGTTATTTGAAATTGTATGTAGAGTCACAGTGTACCTGTTTCTGGATGTAGCATAATCTGTACTTTACATCAAGGACCACAATGGAAATAAGTCTTTATTAACATTTAAAACGTTGTTATCCTTGACAAAATAAGTATATTCACTTTTTTTTTGTCAAATAAAAAGAAAGATGTTTTGAGAGGTGAAACGAATTTGATTGAACATTCTAAGGGCAAACTAGATAGTAAAGTTTGTGGAGACCAACTTTGATGCTGGCTTGAGAAATCCAGTTGGTAAAAGTTTAAAACAGTTTGGAAAAAGTATGGACAGACACAGAGACCGATAGACAGACAGACAGACAGACAGACAGACAGACAGACAGACAGACAGACAGACAGACAGACAGACAGACAGATAGATAGATAGATAGATAGAATTAGCGCAAATTAGTTTTTATTTTGAATTAGTTTTAATTTGATTCTAGCATGACTTACAATGTTGTTAGCATGTTTCTAATATAATTAGCATGATTTTAGTATGGATTAGCATAATTCTAGTACAAATGAGCATGTTGTTTGCATCATTTTAGTACCAATTAGCATATTGTTAGCATGATAGTACAATATAGCATGTTATTTGCATCATTTTAGTACAGATTAGCATGTTCTTAGCATGATTCTAGTATGGATAAGCATGTTCTTAGCATGATTCCCATGTGAAATGGCATGTTGTTAGCATGATTACAGTAAGAATTAGCATGTTGTTAGCATGTTTCTAGGATAAATTAGCACATTGTTAGCATGACTCCAGTATGAATTAGCATGATTCTTGCACAAATATGTTTTTTTGCGTTATTCTAGCATGTTTTACCATAATTCTAGCATGAATTAGCATGTTGTTAGCATGATTCTAATATGGATTGGCATGTTATTAGCATGATTATAGTACAAATTAGCATGTTGTTAGCATTTTTCCAGTATGGGTTAGCATGTTTTTAGCATGTTTCCAGTACAAATTAGCAGCCTAATGAATTTCCACAACATAATGAATCACACAGATCGTAAAAAACTAGTGTAGAATAAAGTGACTATTGCACTAAGTTACATGAGCAAATTACCTCATTAACTTCAAGCTGCTTGCAGTTGTCAATGTCAATGTAACAAGCTAATTTTTTGTTTGTCCTTGTTTCTCATTTTCTTGTATGTGTAAAGCAGTGTGAGCTAAGAGGTTCGAGTTGTGCTTTGGATAAGGAGCGAGAGCGCTGCAGCAGGACATGTACAGTAACACTGCCCGACGGCTCCAGCTGCTCTATTCCTCTCCGACAGGGAGCCTCCATCAGACAAGTGCTGCTAGAGCTCTGCCAAAAACAACACATCAACCTGGCTGCTGTCGACCTCTTTCTCACCGGTGGAGAGAAGGTGCGCACAGCCTTCATTAGCTTTTATAGTGTCTCCTTTAGCGAGTCTGTCAGTGCTGAGCTTGATTTCTCTGTTTTTCTGCTTATTGTTTCTTTCTCAGCCTTTGGTCTTGGATCAAGATAGTATTACTCTCAGCTCCAGGGAACTTCGTCTTGAGAAGCGCACTTTGTTCAGGTACGTTTTGTTATTATTATCTTCCTTTCGCAAGCAATATCTGGAACTATTCCGTTTCGACTTTAACTTCAATTGGAAATGCTCTTCAGTATTGATCTGTTTCCTCCAAGAGCACCATATGTGACCTTGCACCACAAAACCGGTCTTTTTTTTTTTCTTTTGAAAATGAGACGCATACATCTGAATGAATATGATTGCATCTGATGTATGATAATACAGGATAATATTTAGCCAAGATGGTCACAACTATTAGAACTGAGAAATCCGAGAAAATCATCGTTCAATTGTATAACAGTTTACATTACTAATCAAAAATTGAGTTTTGATACATTTACAGTAGAAAATGCAGTACAAAATATCAGTACTGAATAATCGAATGGTTTTTGACATAAAAGAAAAATCCATTTTGATCCATTCAATGTATTTTCGGCCATTAACAAATTTCTGCTTTAAAATCATCTAAAAATAAGATTTTTCCCCCCAATTAATTAATAAATAAATTAACAAAGAATTCGGTGTGTCTTTGTCATTTTTTATTAGTTCACTTGTTTTTAAATTTTCTATTTTCTTAATTTTCTCCTTTCATTTTGCAATGTCAATTTACACTTGTTTTATTTCAGTTAATTTACAAGGCAATGAATAATCATGGTAATCTTTATTCCATTCATATTATTGCTAAAAATTGCAAACCCTTGCAACATAAGTTTGGAAAATTAAACCACACTGAACTCAACTAAACTGAACTTAAACTCTGAAAACTGGACTGACACAGTTTCAATTTACTAGAACTACTTCTATGTTAAGGTGCTTTGACACAATCTAGATTGTAAAAGCATCATAGAAATAAACATGAAATGAACTGAATTGAAATAAGACTCCAGCTGAAGGTCCAGGGTCTCTTGTATTGTTCATAGCTATAACAAGATTGTTTTATTTATTTTATAGAGTGGAATCAAAGTTACATTAGATTATTTAATTTCTGTACCTTAATACTGTTAGACTTCAATGAAATGAAAAAGCAATGTTCATTTTATTTGTAGCTTTGGTTTCTTAAAATGTTCAGTAAATTTTTTTTCCACAATTCCACTTTATATCTTACAATTCATCTTCTATGTTCATATCTTATTTTATCATTTATTATTATTATTTTAGTACTTTGATTTACACCGTTTTATTTCACTTATTTCTTAAGACAACATTTTGATCTGAAAATATTCTCAAGCTTTACCAAAAGTTCAGTTTATTCACTAAATATTTAAAGTTTCTGTGAAATTAAAATAGTCTTACAGATATCTGTAATCTAATGTGCTCCACAACAGTGACAAAATCTGCATTTAGAAGATATAAAACAATCCAAAGCTTGACATCCCCTAATACTTCAGTATCTCATCAGTTTCTCATTTATTTTTGGTTTGATGTGCATGAGTTTAACTATTCTTTCTGGCAGAGCTATGTTAAAAACTAAAGCTTATAGATTTTTTTTTAAAAGGGCAGTGGCTACTAAATGTCCTGCCCTGTCTTAATGATTCAGTTGAGACATCAAATAACAAATGCACATTTTAAAGCATTTCACTGCACCTTTAATGACATTTCCAGCACAAATGACTTTCATTTCATTCGTAAAATGTTCTTCAATACCAGTGTGATCTGTTCTCTACAATAGCACCGTCTGTTATGAATGAAGAAAAGACTATCAAACAATTGTGTGGTGGTTGGCGCTGAACTATAAACAAACCCACTATATTTTCAGATTGGACCTGGTACCCATTAACAGATCGGTTGGGTTGAAAGCGAAGCCCACAAAACCTGTGACTGAGGTTCTACGGCCTGTGGTTGCCAAGTATGGACTCCAGCTTGGCGATTTGGTGGCCAGAATAGTAAGTGATTGGCTGTGACCAGTTACACATGTGGTTGGCATACATTGTTTATTTCCTATGCACAGAAGATTTTTCAGTCTACCTTTTTCCTATGCTCCATGATGATTTGTGTGAATTTTGCACTGTAAAAAATAATATGAGAAAAACGCATGACTTCAAATGTTTTATGTTACTTTAACTTACTTTAATAAGTTAATCAGGTTTCAAGTACATTTAAGTTATTCAGAGTTTAACTTAATATTTTTTAGTCAGATTGACTGATAAAAGATGAGATGACTAGAATAGTTCATTTGATTCACCTAAAATAATAAGGCAGTAAGATATTGTTTACAGTGTGGGAGCAACTTCTGTTCAACTGTAAACAAACTGTTTACAGTGAGGTGTTGTTAAAGGGACACTTCACCCAAAATTACAATTCTGCCATCATTTAGTCACTCTTCACTTATTTAAAACCTATTTGAGTGTCTTTCTTCTGTTGAACACAAAAGTTGAAAAATGCCAGTTGCTTGCACCTATTGACTTCCATAATCATTTTTTTCCTACTTTGTAAGTCGATGGGTCCCAGCAACCAACATTCTTTAAAATATCTTTTGTGTTAAACAGCAGAAAGTAATTCTCCTCATAGTTCATCCATCAGCATTAAAATGAAGCTCATTAGAATGAACAGACTTTTTCCATAAGACCATCAATAACCCCGAAAGTTAAAACCAGTCTCTGTGCAGCAATATTACGAACATATTATTTGTTATACATGTAACTCAAATTTGGCCATAGACAGGCTTGTGAAACTGATGTCACAATAAAATACCAAGTGTAACATTATTTTCATGCCGGATAAAAATAAAGATAAAGCCACAAAGTGTTCCTCTATGCATTTGGATTATATTTAGCGCAATCTTATTATTTTATGTGAATTGGTTCCGTTCATTTGAATCAGAGTTAATTTCGTCACCTAAAATAAAGGCAAAATATAATTGTTGCCTATAGATCTAGATATAGATGTCCCCTGCACTAGTAACAAGATATGTATATCATTTACAGAACAGAAACTCAGAAATAATCTCACAAAGTTTTGTAGTCCAGATCATTGAGTAAAGGTATTAAACGGCTATTAAAGTTGACTCATTGCTTTTCTTAAATTCTCTCGTCGCTTTCTCGAACTTTCTTTTCTCATATTCTAACCCTTAATTGCTCCCCAGACCCACTGCTCTATGAATGCTGATTGTGTGTGTGTGCTCTCACTTACAGTATGACACAAGTTATGTGTCATATTTTTTTTTCTGTTTATTTTTTTTTTGCCAATTTCTGTTTAACGGAGAGCAGATTTTTTCAACACATTTCTAAACCTAATAGTTTGAATAACTCATTTCTAATAACTGATTAATTTTATCTTTGTCATGATGACAGTAAATAATATTTGACTAGATATTTTTCAAGACACTTCTATACAGCTTTAAGTTACATTTAAAGGCTTAACTGGATTAGTTAGGTTAACTAGGCAGGTTAGGGTAGTTAGGCAAGTTTTAATAATTTTGACTTCAACTGTATGTGCGCTTTGATAGGTCAAAAGCAGAGGACCAATTTTGAGTATGGGTAAACTTGACCCAAAATGAGTAAACTTGACAATACTCACTTTGCTTCAAATCCTATTTCTGGCACAACAGACCATTTTGTTGACGAAATGAACACTGATTTGAATGGAAGTTTCAAAACCAGAATTGCAGCCCATAATTTGAAACACTGTAGACATGCAAAAAAAGCCAGTACCTTTTAGCAAATGGAAAACAATAGGATTTGCTAATGTGTAATGAACAGCTGTTTAAGTCTCATAGGGTGTGGAGTTATGTGGTACAGCAGGAACGAACGAGCTGGAGTTTTCCCCCTCTTAAACGTCAAACAGTGGCCATCTGAGCCAGCTTTCAGATGTTAATGGAAGACAGCACTAAGCAGAGAGAAACAGCCTGAAACAAAGCCTCCTCCCAGCTCCGCAAAGCATGAAAGCGGGTTTATTTTTAGCCAGTGGTCTGTAAGACTTTCACTTATGTCACAGACGTTCAGCATTAATCTTCAATAGCATAGAAGATAGATCTGTATGACGCTAGCATGCGGCTGCAGACATAAAAGCAGGTGCTAACATTTCAATGTGAAGTTCCTAGAGGAATGTCCTGCGTTCAAAACAAGCAAAAACCGTGTGTGGTGCGAGACATTCCAGGAGATTGAAAAGTAGAAATGTGCAGTTTGTATTTCTGTTTATGGACTTATTTAAACTGTTTCCCACAAAAATGTGTGTTATTTGAGAACTGAAGTTGTCTAAGGAATCTATTTAGCAATGGGGAAAACAGTTCAGGGTGTTTAGACCTCTAGTCATTGCATTTGTTGTGAATGGAAAGCTGGCTCACTTTGTGGATGGTCGCATTAAAATCATAAAATCAGATGAAATTGCACACAGACAAGGTTATTTAGCCGTTTAATCAGTAATCTTGTGGTAACGTGTAATGTTCATAGATGCTGCCCTTGTGTGAGAAACCTTAGGTATGATTGGCTATGTGAGTAAACGGCGTAAATAAATTAAACTAATTTATTTTTTAATGTTTTCTTCAGTTTTTGACCATCATTTTTAACCATTTAGATGAAAGGCATGGATAATAGCATCACTAGTTGCAATAATTGTTATAAGTAAAATAGGTGGTCCTCACATAGCTATTAAAAAAATTGCTTGACAATTCTCACTTTCTCCAGATTTACAATTTACTGATGACATTTCTTCCAAATTTCAAATAAAAGTTTAATTTAGAGCGTCTTTTTAAATTCTCTTTTCAAACATGTTTAAATTAAATCTTATTCAAAAAAGTAAATAAAAGGAGCAGAATTAATACATAAAGGGAAATAACAACACAATTTATCAATTAAATCTATTGAATTATTAAATATTTTGTTGGGATAGACCTTAATTTCAATCAAAACAATTTAATATATTCATTATTCTGACTGTTTGTCTAAATGACATTTTTGACAATTATATTTTGATCAGACCTTAGAATAAAACGAATATTTTCATTTTACCCAATGGTATGCCTAATACATAGAGTAAATAAGTGGTCTCTTTATTTTTATCCATAACTATATATCATCAAATGCATATATCCAGGGTAGGATAAACATAAGGGCTTGGTGGGGCTGAAGCCCCAGGGCCCACGGGAGAAGTGGACCCTTGGTTGGCTGATGAATGAATTTACGTTATGACGAGGGAAATGCCTCTTTACGTTATGCTTTTTTTTTTCGATTATGTGAAGTATTGCTTTCGGTTTACTGCTGCTAAAAAAACAGTAATGCTGATGCTAAATTGGGGCTCAAAGTGGCCAAATCAGAATATTGAATAGCCCTGTTTTAGTCACCCATAAGGGTGATCAGATGTGGCAATTTTCTCAGGACAGTCCCTTATTTCGGCACTACCGTGAAAACTGTTCAGCCAAAGGTAGGCTAACCAAGCTCGTAGTGGAACAAAAGTTGTAACTCAAATAGTCTTCACCAATAATTAAATTGTACATGTAGTAACAGAAGCTGGAATGATGGAATCATACTGAATGAACTCGGCCGCACGGTTGTTACAGCTGGACTCAAAAATCGGCGCGCCCGCATGATCTTCCATCACACAATATAAACGAGCCTACCCAAGCAGTTATCAAAATGTCCATCGTTGCGGCGTATGCATTTCAAGTAAATACACTTGGCTATGCTTTACAGTAAGTCTAACGGAACAATTTGAAAGCAAACTTTTTTTTACGAATGTTTATTTTGCCCCTTGAAACAACAGAAATAAGCAATGAAATATTGGCGCTGGCTTTCATCAGACAATATATCTAATGTAAAAACAAATAAATAAAATAAAATAAGGATTCTGGCCTTCTGAAACTCAGAGGACCACAATATTTAGCATATTACAAGCATGGATTTTAATGATATCCTATAATTAGGGATATATGGTCAGCTAAAGTTGTAAAGAAACTTTTTAAAGGTAAACCCTTTAAAGTATTTATTATAAAGCATTCATTTAGGAAGTATTGTAAATGTTTTTTGTTTTTGCTGATTTTTGCAGCCTGTTTGAACTTTAAAGTTCAGATTATGTCATTACTTCCTTTTGTATAGGCTAAATGCAGGCCTGTTTTAATAAAATAGAAAAAAATATGTAATAATCAAATATAAATCAAATGGTAGATAATAAAAATTAGTACATTCTTATTAATAATAATAACAATAACAACAACTAACATATATAAATGCGTGTGCGTGTGTGTGTGTGTGTGTATATTGTAGCGAGGCAGAGGGAAAACACAAACACCGTAGATGAAGTTACAAACAATGCCCCGGAGGGTGCTTTTATTTACAAGTGATAATGGGGTGAATGAGTGCTCTTCTTAAGGGTGCGTGCTCAAGTGCTCCGGGGAGATGGTGAAGGCTGGTGAGAAGTATGGTGTTGGATCGGTCACGAGCTGGATTCGGCTGTGGGAGAGACAGAGAGAGACAAGCGTTAGCGCAGGGAGTCATGTGTAATGAAGCTCACTTCCTCCTGTGTGGGGCTGGCTTATATCTCTCCCTGGCTGATGAGGTCCAGCTGTGAGCGATCCGAGGTTGATGAGAGATCCAGCTGGTGTGGATTTGTGCCCAGGGCGACGTGGTACTATGTGACTCGCTACATTCCCCCCCCCCTTAGCGTCGTCCTGGTCCTGGGTATCCTGCGAAGGAAGAGCAGTGTATTGTGAGGGGGGGTAGAATGTTTTGACAGACCTGCCCATCCTGACCAGAGCCGTGAGAGTCCGTCTGCGTTCCCGTGGGAGGCCCCGGCTCGATGTTGGACGTCGAAGTTGAAATCCTGGAGCGACAGGAACCACCTGGTGACCCGAGCGTTGTTGTTTTTCGCTGTAGCCATCCATTGTAGCGGGGCGTGGTCGGTCACCAGAGTGAATTTCCTGCCAAGGAGATAGTACCTTAGCTCCAGGATTGCCCACTTGATCGCCAGGGCCTCCTTCTCCACCGTTGCGTAGCGGGTCTCTGCGGGGGTCAGCTTCCGACTCACGTACATAATGGGATGTTCTTCATCGCCGTGGACCTGGGAGAGGACCGCGCCCAGGCCCGAGTCGGAAGCATCCGTCTGTAGAATGAAGGGGCAGCCGAAGTCAGGTGCGTGCAGTACCGGTGAGGACGTGAGGGACTTCTTTAGGGCTCGGAACGCGTCGTCGGCTTCCTTGGTCCATCTTATCCTCTCCGGCTGCCCCTTTCTGGTCAGGTCTGTCAAAGGGCTGGCTATGGATGAGAAGTTAGGTATGAAACATCTATAGTAGCCCGCTAACCCCAGAAATGCACGTACCTGGGTCTTTGTGGTGGGTTGTGGAGTTTCCTGTAGTGCCTTGACCTTGTTTTGCTGTGGCTGTATGAGCCCTCGTCCAATGTGGAACCCGAGGTATCTGGCTTCGGCTAGACCCAGGTGGCATTTCTTGGGATTAGCTGTGAGCCCAGCCCGTCGAAGATCTAAGAGCACCCTCCGTAACCGGGATAGGTGTTCCTCCCATGACTCTGAGTGGACGATGAGGTCGTCCAGGTAGGCTGCTGCATATGGCTGGTGGGGCCTCAGCAGGATGTCCATCATTCTTTGGAATGTGGCTGGGGCCCCGTGGAGCCCGAAGGGAAGAACCCGGTATTGCCAGTGCCCACCGGGTGTGGAGAAGGCGGTTTTCTCCTTGGCGTCTTCACTAAGTGGTAACTGCCAGTAGCCTTTGGTGAGGTCAATGGTGGAGATAAATCGGGCTCCACCCAGCCTATCCAGCAGCTCGTCCACCCGAGGCATGGGGTATCCGTCGAACTTGGAGATCTCGTTGAGTTTCCTGAAGTCGTTGCAGAAACGGAGGGTGCCATCGGGTTTGGGGACCATCACTATTGGGCTGGACCACGGGCTACGGGATGGTTCGATGATGCCTAACCTTCTCATCTTCTGGATCTCCTCGTCGATAGCCAGCCTGCGAGCCTCTGGAACTCGATAAGGCCTTTGCCGGATGATGGTGCCAGGAGGAGTGATAATGTTGTGCTGGATGATGGAGGTTCGGCCCGGTTTCTCCGAGAACACATCCTTGAACTGACCAACCAAGGCTTGCAGCTCCGCCTTCTGGTTTGGTGAGAGTTGCTCACCTATGTGGACCACGGGAAGATTTTCTTCAGTGAAGGCAACGAGATGACCTGGAGCTGCAACCCACTTCTTCATAAGATTAATGTGGTACAGTTGTTCTTCCCGTCTTCGTCCCGGCTGACGGACTCGATAATTTACCGGCCCTACCCTTTCTACCACCGTGTATGGCCCCTTCCAGGATGCGAGGAACTTCGACGTTGTGGTAGGTATGAGTATCATCACCTTGTCCCCTGGGTGGAACTCTCTGGGTTGGGCGGGCCGGTTATACAATCTCTGCTGGGCGCGCTGGGCTTCGGTCAGGTGTTGCTTGACGATGGGCATGATTTTGTCGATGCGTTCTCTCATGTCCCGTACGTGTTCAATCACCGACCGCTGGGGGGCTGGCTCCTGCTCCCAGGCTTGACGAGCCACATCCAATAGGCCTCGGGGTTGGCGGCCAAACAGCAGTTCGAAGGGGGTAAATCCTGTGGAGGCCTGGGGGACTTCCCTGATACCGAATAACACGTACGGGATCATGAGGTCCCAGTCGCGCCCGTCCTCTGCCACCACCCGTCGGAGCATCTGCTTCAGAGTCTTGTTAAATCGCTCGACAAGGCCGTCAGTCTGTGGATGGTATACTGAGGTTTTTAGTTGTTTTACCTTGAGGAGGTGACAGAGGTCTGCCATCAACCGGGACATGAAGGGGGTGCCCTGGTCGGTCAGTATCTCTGTTGGGATTCCCACTCGACTGCATAGCAGAAACAGCTCCTTCGCGATGGCCGATGACGTGGCTTTCCTCAGGGGAATCGCTTCAGGGTATCTGGTGGCATAATCGAGGATAACAAGGATGTGCTCATGTCCCCGGGCCGACTTCGGCAAAGGCCCTACCAAGTCCATACCAATTCGGGTGAAGGGCACATCGATGATCGGTAGTGGTATTAGAGGGCTGGGGGGTGGTCGTTGGGGAGACGTTCTCTGGCAGATGTCACATGCCTGGCAATACCTCTTTACTTCCCCGTCTAGCCCCGGCCAATGGAACCGATCGCGGATCCTTTTCACCGTGTTGGCCGCTCCCAGATGTCCAGCCATCGGGTGGGTATGTGCCAGTTCTAAGACCGTCTCCCTCTTGGTCCTCGGAACGACCAGTAGTGTCTTCTTTTCCCCCCGCCTCTCTGCGACACAGTACAGCAGACCATTTTCCACAATGAAATGTGGGAGGGGGTGAGGGCTGGGAAGTCGCTCATTACCGTCGATGATCCGTACTTGCGGCCAGCAGTGTTTGAGCGTTTCATCTTCCCTCTGTGCTCTGCCAAAATCGCCTCCTGCGGTTATCTGTTGAAAGAGATCAAAGTATAAATTAGCCGATATTGATGACTCACCCCCTCTGTCGCTCTCGGTGGTCATCAGCGCTGGTTTGCGGTCCCAATGAGCCCGTGGCTTGTTCTTCTTCTTTGAACGAGCCGATGGAGCGTGGTGGTGAGTTAGGAGTTCGTCGAACCCCGGCCAGTCTCTGCCCAGTAGGAGGGGCACAGGAAGATCTGGAACAACCCCGACTTCGATGCGCCAGCTGCCTGGTTTCGCCGCGATGGTCACTCTTCGGGCGGGTACGTGGCGGGTATCACCGTGTACACACGTGATTGGAATAATGCTTTTACTTTCCTGGCGGTACTTCAACGTCTTCGGGTGAACCAGAGTAATGGCGCTTCCTGTGTCTAACGTGGCCGTTTGTGTTTTTCCCTCTAGGTGGACTTTATGGGTGGGAGCTTCGGGAGGGATGTTGCGGTGTACCGCGCACCCTGCTGTCCAGGCCGGGGTCGAGTGCGTCGTCGGCTCGGTGGGCATCGGCTCGTCCATCGGGCTGGGGACCGCTGGTCTGCTGTCTGGTCGCGCTGTGCCCTCCACCGGTCGCCAAGGTGCACTTACCCTCCGGGGTGGCAGAGTCGCTCTCTCCCCGTTGTCTCTGGCGATGTGAGCTTCAGCCAGCTCGATCGCCTCCACCAGGGTGGCCAGTGACTCAGGATTTCGCATGCTGGTGAGTGTTCGCAAACGTCGGGGTAACGCTCGCATCATCTTCTCTATAATCACCTTCTCAGCGACCTGGACTGCCGAGGGATCTCCTCCCAATAACCATATTCTTCCCAGGCGAGAAAGTTGAGCTGCTTGAGTCCTCACAGGCTGTTTCTCGTCATACGACCACTGGGAAAACTGTTGGGCTGCGCTGATTGTGGATAGCCCCATTCTGGCTAATATCTCCTTTTTTAACGCTTTGTAGTCTTCATTTTTAGGTGTCTCTAGTGAAAAATATGCTCGTTGCGCTTCTCCTGTGAGAAACGGAGCCAACATTCTCGCCCAGTTTTCTTTCGGCCAGCCTTCTCTCTCGGCAATAACTTCAAACGTGTGTAAGTAAGCGTCAATATCATCCAGGTCGTTGAGTTTAGTGAGATGATGCTGTGCACTCACTTCGGGAGTCGGATGGTGTCTGGCCACCTGGCGGAGCTGTTGTTCCAGTCGATCCTGTCTGGCTGTAAGTTGCTCAGAGATGGAATTCTGCTTGCTGGAGATCTCCGCTAGGTGGAGCAGTACCTCTTCCAGAGACATGGCGACGTGATGTTGACAGCCGAGTAAGAGGAAGCGCGGAAGAGAGAGAGAGCGGATGCCTGTCTGTAACAAACACAAAGAAAAATTCAGCGGTTATTTTCTTCTTAATGGTGAGTGTTTCTTCTGAATTTTTCCCTCTGCAATGCCCGCATTCTCCACCAGTTGTAGCGAGGCAGAGGGAAAACACAAACACCGTAGATGAAGTTACAAACAATGCCCCGGAGGGTGCTTTTATTTACAAGTGATAATGGGGTGAATGAGTGCTCTTCTTAAGGGTGCGTGCTCAAGTGCTCCGGGGAGATGGTGAAGGCTGGTGAGAAGTAGGGTGTTGGATCGGTCACGAGCTGGATTCGGCTGTGGGAGAGACAGAGAGAGACAAGCATTAGCGCAGGGAGTCATGTGTAATGAAGCTCACTTCCTCCTGTGTGGGGCTGGCTTATATCTCTCCCTGGCTGATGAGGTCCAGCTGTGAGCGATCCGAGGTTGATGAGAGATCCAGCTGGTGTGGATTTGTGCCCAGGGCGACGTGGTACTATGTGACTCGCTACAATATATATATATATATATATATATATATATATATATATATATATATATATATATATATATATATATATATATATATATATATATATATATATATATATATATATATATATATCATTAATCTTTAATAGCATAGAAGATAGATCTGTATGATGCTAGCATGCAGCTTTCAGTGTAAAGTTCCTAGATGAATGTCCTGCGTTTAAATATTATAAATTAGTAAAATATTATTTCTAGAGGAATGTCCTGCGTTCAAATAATATAAATTAGTAAATTATTATTATTAATAATAAAAATAATAACAACAACAACAACTTATATATACTTTATATATATATATATATATATACTTTTGTGAGATAAAAAAAAATTAAAGGGGGCCCTTGGATTTGGTATAGCTCAAGGGCCCAATGTATTCTTAATTCGGCTTTGCATATATCCTCTATCAAATAAGGTTTTATCCATAATACTATACTAGATTGCTATATTTATGGGTACACTTTCAACACCATGTGTATTTTAATGTTTGGTACAGTACCTGCTGTCCTTAAGTTCATTACTATCCACAGTTTAATTTATATAGGCAAACTAAGAGATAGATCAAAACAATTTTCTGTGGTTATCAACTTGATTAGAACTTTGAGTAAAAGGGCTAATGTTAAATATTTACCTTTTTCTAGAGTGGCGAGACAGAGGTACTCGATCTTGGAGTGCCCATATCAAACCTTGATGGCCTGCGAGTTGTCTTGGAGAGGGCAGATCCAGCCAAAGGTACACATACACACACAACAGTTGTTTTTTATGTCATGATGACTTTTCATAGGCATACTGTTTTTATACAGAGCTAATCTTATTTTCTGCTGACTTGTAGTCCTAATCCTTACAGCAAAAGGTGTGTATTTTTACATTCTCATATTAAATTAGTATGATTCAAGTCAAGGGCTTAGATTTGCCCTTGATATTGGTGGGGAAGTACATCCCTAGAGTGCATGTATTGAACAGCACAAGTTTCGTTCATTTAAAAACATGAATAAAGGTTTTAAACGCTTAATAATACAAATAACAGTTAATTAACCACATCCTAAGCTGCAAAAGTCAATTTACATGATCTTACTGGAATCTGGTTTTGAGGAGTTATGAATGTACAGACATTCAGAGAGGCATGTGATCCAATTTAACCATTTTATCCCTATTATCTATTATATCCGTCTATGGATTTAACCCTTTGGGCACCTCAAGGTTACTAAGTGTTGATAGAGCATTATTTTCCATCCATGACATATCTTCGCCCTTGATTCAAGCTGTTTTCCTAATGAGGCCCAATTAAATTCTTTGCAGTATTTTTGTGGGGACAATAATTTCCCACAGGGTAGGTTAACCTTTTATAGAGCGATCACTGAAATACTCAGGAAAAACCCTGGAGCTTTACTGGGGGTTAGAACATACAAATATATTAATACTTAACATAAGTTTTTTTTTTCTTAATAATGGGTTCAACTAGTTCTTAGAGCTCTGCAAATAGATTTATAGACCACTTGAAAGTTGTAATTGGTTTTATGTATATTATCACTCGATGGGTTTTTAAAAGTCATCTTATATGCTGTATTTATGTACAATTAAACAGTAATATTGTGAAAGAACATTACAAATTTATTGAACTGTTTTTGACTTCATTTGAAATTCAATTCAATGTATGGCTCTGATGCACATTTTTAGCATCATTACTCCAGTCTTCATTGTCACATGATCCTCCAGAAATAATTGTTCTAATGTAAATGGAGACATTCCAGAGACTTATCTAGTTTTATAAATATAGCAAATTGTAAATAACTAACCCTATAAACCTCATTCCTAAACATCTGTTATGGTTTTCATGTTTTATGTGGACATCCTACAGACTTAATTATTTTTTTTAAATACTGTACGGACTGTGTGTTCTGTCCCATTACCACTACCCTATCCTTAAACCCAACCCTTTACAGAAAAAAAAAAAAAATCAACAGTTTTACATTTTCAAAATACTTCATTCTGGATGATTTATGAGATGTTTTCCACACAGGACGAAAAAAAAGTTCATTCAAGGTCAAAAATTACTGCTATTGCTGTTTTTGTGGGGAAATTTGGTGGTCCCCAAAACTAGATGAATACCAAGACCACACACACACGGCCTTGTGCATTATCAAGTTCTCCACTCCTCTCTGATGATATCAAATAATTGTGTTGAAGGTCATTTGAACATTCCTTTGTGTAATTGTTTTGTTGTACTCCCTCAGCAGAAAAGTCTAAAACACTCAACTCCAAAACACCAGCTGCCAAGAAAGGGTTTCCAAGAGAGGTGAGCATGACTTTAGATAATGTGTCAAATGCCCTGCCTGCTTTTCCCCTCTCAATACACAAATACTGATTCATCCTCAATACTCTATGATGCTCATGATTCATACAGATTACTGCTGATAACTGAAGTTCACAAACATTCTCTGTATGTTAGTAACTCCCAGCATGCATGGACAGACTTGTGTGTACATGCTTAAACTACGGTGTCTTTATATTTCTATGCATTTGGAAAGAGCTGTTGTGCAATGCTTATTTTTTGAAGGGAATGAAACCTTCATGTGCATGTTGAGCTGTCAGGTATTTAGCTCAGTATTTAGTTAATTTGTATATCTGTCTTTTCTGCATTGCTAGAGAGACGATAACTCGACAGTGAAACCATTGAAAGCAGATGTTGAAGACAAGCATCCCCGCACAGCTGCGTCTGAGAGGAAGAAAGGCAAAAAGAATCATATAGATGAAACTGAAGGTACATATTCGACACTTTTCCCTGACCTTTCTCTGCTTTTGGTTTTGTGAACTTGACTTACAAATGTGTGAAATACATTACATAACAAGATATCAAACCAAGACACATTTTGAAACAAATTATGCTAGTTTTGCTACTTTCACACTTAGGGCTCTATTTTGACGGTCCATGAGCAAAACGGAAAACGCAGGGCGCAAACGATTTCAGAATCCATATTTGCTCATTTAAGGATGGGAAAATCCGCTTTGCGCCGTGGCGCATGGTCTAAAAGGGTTGAGTTTATTTTCTTAATGAGTTATAGGTGTGCTTTGAGAATAAACCAATCAGAGTCTCATCTCCCATTCCCTTTAAGAGCCAGCTGCGTCGCGCCATAAGCACATTCGCTATTTACATGACGTAAAGTAAGTGTAAGTGGAAAAACTGAGCTTTTAACAAGCAAACAGTAAACAGTTAACAGTTTTTTTTAACAGAAAACAGTTAAACAGAGCATCTACCGGCCGAGAATGAGAGTTAAATGATCCACTTTCCCTCTCGTGGATAGGGAAACCTTTACGCACAGACATCAATTAGCCTATAAATAATTAATTTTGTTTGTTAAGCGCAAATATTCGTTTCAAAACTATTTCTAAATTCAGTTCTTATTTCTAGCAAACGAATAAATGAACAATAATAACGAAGTGTGTTCAAAAAGCAGTGATTTTTCATATTTATGTAGGCTAGAAAATTATATGTTTTGTAATATTTTAATCCTTTATATTTATATCCTATATATATTCTTATTAAATCCTATATATATCCTTAATATTTAAATTTGTTCATATGTAAAGATATTTGCCTATTGCTCTACATCTTGTGTGTAGGCTATAAAGCAGTGTGTAAGCGAGAGTGTAACATTTGCGCCGCGCCTTGCGCCACCAAACCACTACATAATACAAAATATAGGATTAAATATGGAAAAAATTATCAGATGGTAATTTCAGTAATTTGTTTCGGTAAACGGATAAACAGCACTCTGTAATATTTCAGCATGCTTTCACTTTCATATTAGACAAAAAACGCACATTTGCTGGTAGAAATGACATTGTGCCCTACTCATCATTCTCTCTTCATATAGTCGTAAATATGGCCGTTACACAATCATAATGTGATATAGCCTGGTTCGTTGGATCGTTTTGTTTCACTACAATCAATTTGCTCAATCGAGCCAAGACCACCTCATTCTGGCGATCTCTTTGAGACAGATTGATTTGGCACGGACTCAAGCACAATTGCGGGATTCACATATGCCACAAACCGCGCTTACTGGGCAAATGAGAAAGGTTCCGAAACAAACGTCTGGGCATGAAAGCACGTAATTGACACAGTCGCAGCTAAATTTAACTTTAGTGACAAGGCAGCACTGGCCCCGATCGGGCCAGTAACCATTCTCTATACTGTCCCGAGCATTTTGTTGAGCCCTGTTTTGTCACATACCCTTTTACATGCAGCAACATTGGACCATAAACAAACATCACACATTTGAGGGAAAGAGAGGTCAGACGAGATGTAGCATAGATAATAAGATACATTGAGGTAAAGAGAGACTGTCCAGACTGTCCTTAAACTAGCAGTGTGAAATCAGCAAGAAAAAAAGCCTTAGCAACAAGCATATAAACGCATAGACATGGACATAACATGGTTATTGCAGTGTGTGTTTTATTTAGACGTAATTTCTCTTAACTGCATATTATAATGCTCTACAACGTTGACTTATTGAAATCTCTCTAATCTTGCAGAGTTTTTCGAGTTGTTGAGTCGTGCTCAGAGCAGTCGTGTTGACGACCAGAGAGGCCTGCTGAGAAAAGAAGATCTTGTCCTTCCCGACTTCCTTCGAGTAAACCCTGATCCCAAACCTCAATCTCCTCCGTCCTGTTCAACCCCGACCTCTCATAAACCCGGCCACACCACTACCACCTCCACAAACCCCCATCCCCCTAAACCCAGCCCCTGTAACGGACACCAAGCCTCAGCCCCGTTCAGCGCGCCACTCTCCCCCATCCTGCGTTCTGCTGGTGCCCGCGAGCAGGAGGAGGAGGAAGGCCTAGGAGATTTGACTCTGGTGGCGGAGGGTGACATCAGCAGCCCAAACTCCACCCTGCTCCCGCCTCCACCGCCCGTATCACCACCGCCTTATGATGGTAGTCTAGCAGAGGCCAACTTTACTCCTCCACCGGCTGTTCACGGCACAGGTATTTCCCCCGCCTGACTAGCGCTGAGTGTGTGTGTTGTGGCTTATGCGTGTTTGAGTGTCATAGTCTTGTACAGTACTTACTAGGATCAGCTTCATAGTCACATGTTAAAAAGTTTGAGCTCAGTGATTTTGAAAGGAGTCTGTTATGTTCACAAACACTGAATTTATCTGATCAAAAACATGTTTTATAAATGTTTTTAAATGTAAAATAATTTTATATTTATGTCGATATGAAACAATAATGTTGATATTTTTGACCAGGTGTTATAATAGTAAAAACGAATTATTCATATACAGTTGAAGTCAAAATGTTAACCCTCCTGTGAAGTATTTTCTTTTTCAAATATTTCTCAAGTGATGTTTAACAGAGCAAGGAAATTTTCACAGTATGTCTGATAATATTTTTTCTTCTGGAGAAAGCCTTATTTGTTTTACTTCGGCTAGAATAAAAGAAGTTTTGAATTTTAAAAAAAAACATTTTAATGTCAAACTTATTAGCATCTTTAACCTATATTTTTTTCGATTGTCTACAGAACAAACCACTGTTATGCAATAACTTGCTCAATTACCCTAACCTGCATAATTAACCTAGTTAAGCCTTTAATTAGCACATTAAACTAAATACTAGTACCTTGAGTATCTTATGTGTCATATCTAGTAAAATATTATTTACTGTCATCATGGCAAAGATAAAATAAATCAGTTATTAGAGATGAGTTATTAAAACTATTATGTATAGAAATGAGTTGAAAAAATCTTATTTGCCAAACAAAAAATTGGGGCAAAGAATATACAGGGGTGCTAATAATTCTGACTTAAAATTTATGGATTATTAAGATACCAGAAGAAGTTCTCAGTTACATGTTTGAGTAAATCAAAGCTTTGTTTTTGATGTTGTAATTTAGAGCATAAAATAATTAGTCAAAAAAGATGCTAAGTTTTTATAAATGTTAATACTTTTTTTAAACAACAGTATAATTTTACTTTCTAAGTGTTAGGACAGATTTTTGCTGGAATAATGAAAAATAATGAAAGCATTTGTTGTTTTTAGTTTTTGGCAATAAAAACTCGAATTGAATTGACAGTATTTTTAGGTGGAAGAAATGCTATCAGAATTTTATATGATAAAACAAATATTAACATTTATACTTTCAAACACATACACATATATAATAAATAAAGTACAGGTAGAAAATGTTCAAGTGTTTTACTATGCATATTTTACGAAAAATAAATATAAAATCTTAAAAAGTTACTAAAGAAACCGCACTCCAGTCTTCAGAAATTCATTCCACACTGAAAAAAATTGATTTACATTTTTTTTTCCGTTAAGTGTTTGTAAACAATTTATGTGGGCTGAATTTAACCAAACAAATTAAGTTGAACATTACTCAGTTTAATTTGTTTGTTTAAAAATTCAACCCATATAAACTGTTTGCAACAATTTTGCAAAAATCTATTTTTTTCAGTGCAATATGCCAATTTTTGTACAAGCTTCAGGATTTTTGATGAATTAGAGCTAAAAACAAAATGTTTGTATCATTATTAACATCAGTCTAATGCTTCCTTGCTGACTTCAAACTTTTTAGTGGATGTGTAGCTGTGTTTGCTAGTATGAGATGAAATACTAATGTATTGCTTTTTGCACACTATGTACAAACTGCCTATCAATATAGACTAAGTTTAATTGAGCTGACACAAAATGTATGCTTATTTTGCAATGCATTTTTTCAATGAGTCGATTAAGACATGTATAAAATAGCATTGATTTACTTTGTTTATTCATGCCATTGTGGGATATAGTATTCAATACAGTCAGTGTACTATTTGTAATGTTTAGCAGGGCGTCTGGGTATTCTGTGTTTGTAGAAAATGTGCATGCTTTGCACAGTGTACATTTTATTACTACAGAAATCCAATCAACATAGCTGTGAACTATGTATCTATGTATGTGTTAAAAGCTTTAATTTAACAATCATTCATTTGTCTTTCCTGTTGTGGGGCAGAATAATAAAGACATTTTCATTTGTAAAGATAAGACAATACAACCTACAGATCATGTTATGTGCAGTTAAAACCAGAAGTTTACATACACTGTATAAAAAGGTACATAACCTTTAAAAAAAGTCAGATGTTAATGTCACTAAACTTGAAGGCACAACTGTAGAATAGTATTTAAGGAAAACCTCAAACACACTGCTTTCTTCTGTGACAACATGGGCAAAACAACAAGGCAGAATCAATAAAAAAGCCAGATTACAATTTGCTAAATTACCCTGGGAAAAATAATAATTTTTGGAGACATGTCCTGGGGTCTGATTGAACTAAGATTGAACTGTTTGGCCATAATGTCCAGTGTTACATTTGGAGGACAAAGGGGAAAGCAAGCTTAGGAACACCATTCCAACTGTGAAGTATGGGGGCGGCAGCATCATATTGTGGGGCTGTTTTGCTGCAGGAGGGACTGGTCCACTTCACAGCATAGATGGCATCATGAAGAAAGAACATTATTTAGAAATACTGAAGCAACATCTCAAGACATCAGCCAGGAAATTAAAACTTGGCCACAAACGGGTCTTCCAAACCAACCATGACCCTAAAGCATACTGCCAAATTAGTTCAAATGTGCTTTAATGACAACAGAGTGAATATTTTGGAGTGGCTATCACAAAGCCCTGAGCTCAATCCTATAGAAAATTTGTGGGCAGAGTTGAAAAAGCTTGTGCGAACAACACATCTGACTTAGCTCTGTCCGGAGGAATGGGCCAAAATTCCTTTTAAACTAATGTGAGAAGCTTGTGGAAGGATACCCAAAACATTTGACCATAGTTAGACAGTCTAAAAGCAAAGCTAAAAAAATACCAAAAAATGTATGTCAACGTTTGACTGTCTAGAAATTAATAAAAAAAACTCATCATTCTGGCATTTAGCAAATGTAAATCATTTAGGTAATCCTAGCGGAGCTAAAATAGTAAAGGTTTAGTATGATTTAATATCAGACATTTTTTTTTAAATGGTTGTGTTCCTTTTTTAGTGTATGTAAACTTCTGGTTTCAACTGTATATACAAGAAAGACTGCAGTTATTAAAGACTGTTGTAAATAATCATTACTTTCACTTTTGATACACACAAATGTATCTCTCCACTCACCTTATCTTTGGCTAACGTGAGACATTAAACTGGGTTCTGGCAGGATTATGGTTACAGAATTTTACACTACATTTTAAAGTTCATCCTCTATGCCATTCTCCAGACATAGTCCCATTGTTGGTTTGCTTACCATCCTGTTTCCTTTGTAGTTGATCTTCATGTTAAATCTGTGTGAATCTGATCTAATAAATCCTAGCAAAATCAGACTAGTCTTGCCTGTGATCTTGTCTGACATCCCTGCTTTCCCTCTTCAGTTTCATCTTTTCTGTCATCTTTTCATCTATGTGCATCTTGTTTTCCCCTCATTCAGACTTGCCTTGATTGCATTTGTATAGCATACTGGAATATTGATTATCCAGATGTCCGCTGCTGTGATCTGGAGTCTAGTCAGATATTTATTCTGAGCTAATCCATCATATCTGATATATGGTGGTCAGCATGTTTTTCTTCCTTTTCAACCTACTGAAAGTGTAAAAATGAAGGTCAAACAATGCCTACTTTGGTTTTAATGTGTATGTTAGAGTATTTGTACAGTGTGTGCAGTGTGAATTTCAGCATCAGCACACTTTGCTCAATTTTGCGTTGCTTATATTTGTCCACAGTGTGTCAGCAATAAAGTATAAAGACATTTTTTCACTCGGAACTTTAAAAGAGAAAATTTGCAGACTCAAGACAAGGATGGATCTTTCTAATGTGCATGTGTTTCAAAGTATTCTCCATTTAACTCTTGTATACACAGAAAACATCCAGCTTAAAAGGTTAGTTCACCCAAAAATGAACATTCTGTTATGAATTACTCACCATTATGTTGTTTCAATCCTCTGAGACATTCATTCATCTTCAGAACACAATTGAAGATATTTTAGATGAAATCCGAGAGCTCTCTGACCCCCCATAGACAGCAATGGTTCCTTTGTTGAAGTCATTTTAAAAAACATTGTGTGTGCAAAAGTGTGCTTTGTATGATTACAGTTGAACTACTGAAGTCGCATTGAATGTTTTGACAATGTTTATGGTTCTTTTTCTGGACTTTAAACGTCTCTGGACTATTGGTGTCTACGGAGGGTCAGAGAGCTCTCGGATTTCATCTAAAATATTTAATTTGTGTTCTGAAGGTGAACAAACGTTTCAGGGGGATTGGAAAGACCCGAGGGTGAGTAGTTATACACTTCATTTAATTAAAATTCATTTATGGGTGAACTAACCCTTTAAGAATACTTGGGATGACTGCATGAAAATCATAAGAATGCCATTGGAGCATGAGCATGTAGAAAAAACCTCTGTCATCTCCATTTGTCTGTTTCCAGAGACCATCATGAGCTAGAACTGTTCTACTGAACAACTTATTCTGTCTTCTGTAAAAAATAAAATAAATAAATAAATAGATAATAAAAAAATAAAAAAAATAAATATATATAAATATATATATATATAGATAACTTTTTTAGGGTGGCACGGTGGCTTAGTAGCTAGCACTGTAGTTTTACAGCAAAAAGGTTGCTGGTTCGAGTCCCAGCTGGGCTAGTTGGCATTTCTGTGTGGAGTTTGCATGTACTCTCCCCGTGTTGGCGTGGGTTTCCTCCAGGTGCTCTGGTTTCCCCCACAGTCCTAAGACATGCGGTACAGGTGAATTGAATAAACAAAATTTTCTGTAGTGTGTATGTGTGTGTGTATGGGTTTTTCTCAATACTATGTTGCAACTGGAAGAGCATCCACTTTGTAAAACATATGATGGAATAGCTGGCGGTTCATTCCGCTGTGGCGACCTCTGAAATAGAGATTAAGCCAAAGGAAAATGAATGAATAAATTTTACTATTCCAGTTGTTACAATATTAGGGATGTGATTTAATAATATTAAATAATGAAATTGTATAAGTATTATAAAAATAAAACATTACATTATTTCAGTGTTCAACTCAATTTATTTGAACCATCTTTATTCTTTCTGTGCAAATTTTGCTACCATTTAAAGACTTTTTAAAAAATTTATTCTCTATTTATTCAAGATTTATTTATGTTTATTGTTATTGGACATACTGACACCTTGTGTTGATGACATATTTTTGTATTGTTTTTAAATAATGTCTTGAGCTTTATTAGTGCATATCTGCTAAGCGGAACGATAAATATAGGATATAGCCTTTATTTTATCACTTGCTCTTATGTCCTGAAACACTTACACTTAACCTGTCTCGTTTGCCCAGTTAGCGCGGTTTGTTTGGCATATGTGAAACCACCAATTGCGCTCGGATCCGCACCAAAACAATTGCTCCTAGATGAGCTGAATGAAGTGGTCTCGGCTTGATTGAAACTAACTCTGGAGTCGAACTGAGCCCGGTTAAATCACAGTGTATTATGGATATGTAATAAGCATACGGCTATATGAAGAGAGAATTATGAGTAGGGCGGGAGGTCATTACAGACATCCCAAGTCTCCCAGAAGTTTTGTGAGTTTCCCACAAATGCACAATGCACCCGGAAATCGCGCGTCTCCCTCCCGGTCCTCGAATACGTCGCGCACCCTTCTCCCCACTGCATCCCTCCTCGCTCTTCAGACATGTCGCGCGCACCCTGTCAAACACCACCAAACACTGTCAAACGAAACGAGGATGTTGAAAATATGTTTCATACTGAGTTATTACCGGAAAAATTCTGTGGTTTTATATTATTGGATGGTGTGCTGGGTCATCCTCCGTTAGTGGCGGGACCACTCGATGCACGATAACAGTTGGTCGGCGAGTAAACAGATATAATGAATGAAAATACATAAGCCTCTGTGCATAGACGTATCATGTAATGCTGTACAGTAACGTGTCATTTTATTGTTTTGGTTGTCTTCATTTTATTTGTTTTGTGATGATGCAATGGTGTGTGTGACGTTTTATTCGGGGGACATTTTGGAGGCAGGGTTTGCATGACGTACTGAGAGCTACTAGCTCCACAGTGGAAACTTAACATGATTTCAGCTTAACTGCTCATGCTATTGGCACAGCCCGGCCCGGGTTTGCACTGGCCCGACAGTGGAAATGCGGCTAATGATGTAGAAGCACCTGGGTTCTAGTAGGAATATGGTTTCAGGATTTCACACTACATTTTAAAGTTTATCCTCTATGCTATTCTCCAAACATAGTTAGTTGTTGGTTTGCTTGCCATCTTGTTTCTTTTGTAGTTGATCCATGTTAATTCTGTGTGAATCAAATCTAATAAATCCTAGCAAAATCCGACTAGTCTTGCCTGTGATCTTGTCTGACATCCCTGTTTTCATCGTCCATTCCCACATTCTCTCTATACGTTTCCTTATGGTGGGTGTGATTTTGCCAAGTAAGATGCCATTGTTGATTAACATCTATGTTGATCCTGTAACATCATTCCTGATAGAAAATATAACCAATCCCAAACCCTAACCATAAATAATCTCAAAATCAGAGCGAACAATGATGTAGAAGTACACAACCCTAACTGTAAGCCATTTATCCTTTAAATCAGATTGGCTGATTGGAGTATTGTTCCAGGATCAACATAGATCTAGTAACATGTCCTACTTGGTGAAATCATTTCTTGATATGTCCGTACTGATTGGTCTGCACACTTGTCTCCAGGTACAGAAGAAGAAAACACGAGCACTTCAGCAGTAAACAGCTCAACAGCACAGCCGGACTTGCGTGTGCGGGACAAGGGTGTCACTCTGGAGGACAGTTTTGAAGGATACGCAGCTGAACTTCGCCAGTGCCAGAACAAAATGAGAAACGGCGTTTATCCCTCCACAGAAGCCCCCCGTCCCCTCAGCGGTGTGCTGGAAGTCAACGAGAGCGACACTGTGCAATACAAAGCAACGTTTGTCTGAAAGAAGAAGAAGCTGCTTTCAAAAAGACTGATGATGACAGAGCCAAAATGTGTATGTGGAACAAATTGTGTATATTAATAACGGAAACCTGAGATCCAATATTTTGTACGTTTTGAACTTTTTTGTATTTAATGATGAAAACGAAAAGCTGTTCAGTGTTAGTTTTGGGGACTAACTGCTTATCGGAATATCAGTGCTGGCATGTAAAACGCAGATGTTTGTCTGTAGTTATAGTGGAAGTTAGTGCAACAGTTCATAGTTCACATTCATCCTATTGATTTTTTGCTTTTGCACTGTGATTTTTTTAACTATGTGCAAACATCTAATCTCTTGTTGAACAGACTCAGCTCTAAAAGCCACAAAATGAATTGTTCGTTATTAAAATTTTTTTTTAAAACTATTTGTCATCAATTGTGTCAAGTTTTTGTGTTGGCAATGTTTTTTTCTTTCTGTTTATGTTATTGTTTTTAAAGGTGCAGTATGTATGTTTGACGCTCAATGATTGAACTAGGTATTGCATCCCTGGATCAAAACACATGCAAGAGCAGGTTGCCAGATTGAGGATCAAGGCTGATTTTAAGTAGTGTTCTAAATAAAAAGCAACGGTATGCCATAGAAGAATTATTTTCCATATTAAAAGTTTTTTTGTTCTAACCAAAACCTTGAATTGATGTCTTAGAAACGGCTTCTATTTCTTGTCGCTAAACAACAGAAAACTAACAATAATAACCTTAGGTACACCTCATGTGCTTTATTCAGTGTTGAATGCTAATAATGTGAGTTTGAAGGCCATTTCACATGACATTTATTGCCATATTCTGGAAGCAGCAGCAGGATAGTTCACCTCAAATCTTGAAAATAAAATAAACCATTTTAAATAGAACTTCAGAACTGATTAAGTGAAAGCCAACACATATCAGTGATTCAGCATGTACATTTAATACTGTTAAAAAGGTTTAATGTCTATTGATTAGATTATAAACTTTACCATTTATTTGGAGTGCAGTAAGTGCACTATTCTGTGCTTTTGAATGGCTGTATTTAAATTTCTGTTGTACTTCATCTGGTGCAAACAGTCAAATTGCTTATCACTGCAATTCGCATCACATAGCGTGTTGTTAGGACACGCGGTTACGCTTGTAATGTTTATGCTCGTAATATTTGTACTATTTCCTAATCCTCATGTGGAACTCTGAATTTGCTTCTTATTTCGGAGTCTGCTACTGTCCACCGGAGGTCACATTTTGGTCACGGGCACATGCTTTGAGAGCCTTCCTGACTGAATTAATGAAATACAGTTTTCCACCTAATGCAGATTTTCAAAGCTGAATGTCTGACTTCAGTATTGTTTTTCATAAATATCTGCAAACACATTATGGTATTTCTATGCTTTAGAACTTGCATACAGCACCTTGAACAACGTCATGAAATGTTTTTTTTAGGTTTTCCTTTCAGAAAAACAGCTTAATAGGACTGTGACGCTGCTAATATTCAAATAAGGATGTTAACCCTTATAGTTAACCTTATATTTTTGTTTTTACTTGTAAAACTTAAAGCAAGATAAGTCCGATTTCCATTTACCCACAATGGCTGAAACTTCAAGGGATAATTCACTCCTAAAATTAAGATTTCCATGTCATTTATGCTTTCACTTAAGTTGTTCTAAACATTTATACGTTTCTTTGTTCTGTTGAACACAAAACAAGATACTCTGAAGGATGCTAGAAAAAACGCAGCCACTGATATTCGTAATATTTTTTGTTCCTATTATGGAAATCAACGGCTGCTACTTTTCCATCATCTTTCTTTGTGTTCAACGGAAGCAAAAGAAACTCAGACAGGTTTAGAACAAGTGGAGAATGAGTAAATAATGAATGATTATTGGGGTATATTATCCCCTTTAAGTAATGATATATAAATGATGTCCAAATATCTGCTAAGAATTTTACAAACAATAAAAGAAACATGTTACATATTAAAATGAGCAATTTCTACATAAAAAATGATTTTATATACATGATACAGGTAAAGTGTTTATTGTTTCAAATAACTTTTGTGAAAATAAAATGTAACAGTGTTGGGGTAATGCATTACAAGTAATGCAAGTTATGTAATAATTAGGCATGTGCCGGTATAAGATTCTGATGGTATGATTACCTTGGATAAAAATATCAGTTTCACGGTATTGCAATTACTGCTCTAAAATATGTTCATTTTAAATGTCTGGGTAAAAAACAACAACTTTTTTTCCCCTTTGGTCACAATATGTTTTATTTTGAGAAACACTTAAAATATTTTGGAGTAAACATGTCAGTAAACATGTTCTGCTGTCTTTGTTTGTTTCAAACACCCAAATTTCTTTACAATTTAAAACAGCATCTTTGTATATATCTTCTGTTGGAAATACTGTTGTCCTAAAAAACAACAAAAAAAGGTAAATGTAAAATCTTACACATATCTTAGGAACGGTACAGAAGAACATTTTGGCGGTTTTAAAACCTTGACTTTTCCAAACTGCGAT
Organism: Danio rerio; assembly: GCF_052040795.2. Taxonomy (NCBI): domain Eukaryota; kingdom Metazoa; phylum Chordata; class Actinopteri; order Cypriniformes; family Danionidae; genus Danio; species Danio rerio. Next base: position 18,527,007 of record NC_141027.1, on the reverse strand, counting down.
ATACCTTGAAAACAGTTATCGTCCCATGCCTAGTAATAATACTACTTTTGTAGGTTAAGTGTAAATGAATGCATCACTTTTCAAATTAATTCAGAATATTTGAGTTTCTTTATAAAGAATGTAATGCGAGTTTCTTTTTAGTTTAGTTGATTTACTTTTATAAAATAAATTGCTGAATTAAAACTAGTGTACTCATGTTGAATCCCGCATGCAATGAGAGAATGAACAGACAGACATGAAGATGGCAGAGCCTTACATTTCTGAGATGGAAATATTCTCATTATTTTGAACACACAGAAGGAAAGGAAAAGAGGATTGTCTGAATGTACAGTGATTTTTACTTTTTAATAGTACAAAAGTAGCAAACACGTTCCTTTAAACTTTCAGTAATCCGTATATATGCCATGTAGAGCGCTGGGATCAAGAGGTTCTCAGAAGATAACATTATCATTAATTTTCTGTGTATTTAAAGGTAAATGAAGGTTATACGGTGTGTTGTTAACTGCAGAGAGCTCTCTTACAAGTTTTGAAAGATCAAGCCTCAGCCATGTAATAAAATGTAACTCAAGAGTAATGTAAAACATTACTTACTGTAAAAAGTATTGAAGTAACGCAACTAGTTTCTTTTTTGGGGAGTAACTCAATATTGTAATGCATTATTTTCTAAAGTAGCATTCCCCAACACTGTTTATTCTTCTAGAAATCATGTGATTTTTCATTTATTTGTTTCATTTTGGTTTATTAAACAAATAAATAAACAAAATAATCTGTATCTCCATTAATAAAACAGGACATATTCTAAGAATGTAAAAAATATTACACTATTATACTTTACTTATTTTGTGGCTTTACCCATGTATAAAATGCTTAGTCTTTGTCACAATTTTTTTTCATTTGACCATAACTTTTTAAAGTCCGTTACAAATAGTCGAGTGCTTTAAGTAGAACAAAGACTATAGAACACATTTAAAGGGACTGAGTAGAATCTGATGGCAACACTGGTGTTTGACTAACTGGCCTTGAACATAAGGTCAAGTCTGGAGTTTAAAACGCGTCTAAAGAGCGACATCTAGAGGCGATTAGCCCAAACAGCTGCTTCAAAACCAGAGCAAACAAAGGGCTTGCGTTTCTAAAATACTTCTTCGTCTTCGTCAACCATACTGTAATAGAGTGTATTATACTGTGTGCGTTATAGTATAATATTTACAGCACGTTGTTAATAAATGCTGAACCAAAGTGTAGTATTAACTAAAGTGAACTGTTGTATACCTTAGTTGTTATTACAGTAAAACTATCTATCTATCTATCTATCTATCTATCTATCTATCTATCTATCTATCTATCTATCTATCTATCTATCTATCTATCTATCTATCTATCTATCTATCTATCTATCTATCGTGCAGACAAAGGATGGCTCAATAGAGGGCGCTGTCTCTATAGTCCACTTCCGAGGCTCCAGGAAGTCGGTCTGGTGCTCTATGGTGTCTGTCTGCTCATCCTTGGTGTCCATCGCGATCAAAACATTGCAGGTCTGCGCTCAGAGTCCGCGCTCTTTAGGATGAGCCGAAAAAGGAACCACTGCTACATGGAAACAGGAGCGTCCTCGGAGTCCCAGGGCGCGTTTGTAGACAGCGCCGGCCCGTTCAGCCGGGACGAGGAGGATTTCTCCGAGCTCGAGCCCGACGAGCAGCTGGTGTGTTCGGTGACCGAGATCACGGAGCATCTGGGCAGGAACATCACGGTGGTGCTGGAGTCCGCGCTGTCCGAGATCCGCAAGCTGGTCGGCGTACGGATCCGCGTCCTGAAGATGGAGCTCCGCGAGAAATCCGACGAGATCGAGCTGCTCAAGGCCAAGCTGGAGTCGGCGGAGAAAGACGGGAGGGTCTCCAACTTCAGCAGCCTGGATTTCAGAAAATCCGAGCACCAGAAATACGGTGCTGAGCCGAAGAAAGCCAAAACCGGGACGCCCGTGGTGAAGAAGGAGAACATCAACGCGATCTGCGACTATCTGATGAAAGATAAGAACCAGCGCGGGGCTGCAGAAGTGGAGAGCGACCACAGCAATCAGGCCTTTGGCTCTGAACGGGACGTCCGGACCGAAGCGCAGCCGCACGGCTCTCTGAGCCTGTGGCCGGACAGCGGACCCGCGGACACCGACGCCGAGACGGACATCTTCAGCATGCTGCCCTCCGCCAGTAAACGCATGTATGATTATGAGTGGATGACAGGAGTGGAACTCAACTCAGCCGAGTTTAAAGGTACCGCTTGATCACGCACATATGCAAACATTATGTTGGTATAATATTACAGACCATTTCGAGGGATGTAAACAAAAACAATGGTCCCAACGTAGTTCCTGTTTTACATATTTACCTTCTATAACTTAAGAAAATCCAAAAAGAGCCACACTTTGATAAATAAAGTTATGATAGCTGTTTTAACAATAAGTTACGATTGAATTGCTTTTTGTCACAGATATGAAATAGTTTGATTACTAGCAGGAAATGTACATGGGCCAATGCCATGACCACATTAAAATGTTCTATACCAGGGGTCACTAATCTTGTTCCTGGGGGTCCGGTGACCTGCAGGGTTTAGCTCCAACTTGCCTCAACATACCTGCCTGGGTGTTTCAAGTATACCTAGTAAGACCTCGATTAGCTTGTTCAGGTGTGTTTGATTAGGGTTGGAGCTAAAATCTGCAGGACACTGGCCCTCCAGGAACAGGTTTAGTGACCCCTGGTCTATACATACATAATATAATATTACATGCAGTATAAAAATATGAATGCATTGTAGCATGTGTAATAGCACCATGAGGGCTTTCTTTGCAACTTGCACACTGTACGGTAGGGCTGCACGATTCTGGCAAAAACGTGAATTACGATTTTTTTTTTTACTTAATCAAGATCACGATTCTTTTTCACTATTCTGTAAATGTAAAATAAAGGTCAATATGATTAGCCTATTATTATTGTTAATTCTCAAACATATGGTAAAACAACAATAATAATAGTAGGCCTATGTGTAGGTCTACTGTTGCTTAAAATGCTAAATATTATATTATAGTGGACTGGAACCATCTTTCCATATGTCCTGTTTGTTAATTCACAGTAAAATGATGACATCAGAATACAACTCATAATTATAAAGTTGAATTATTATGTTTGAGACATGTGCTTGTCATCTGTCATTGGCAACATTATTAGATCATTATATTTCAATTATATATAGGCTAGGGTTGTTATACTGACACAGTAAACATTTATTTTCATGCACAACACTATGTGTTCGCTATAAAGGAAAAAACAGCAAATGCTTGTCGTAATCATAATTCTAAAATGCCATATGATTATTTAAATGTGCACCCAGGTTTCACTTTCACTTCCGAGTGTGGCTCATAGCTGCTGTCACTTTAAGAAAAAAAAAATACACACACATGCAAATCAAACCTCTTGCACGACCCTCAAACGACTGCTCTGTGCAACAAACTGAACGTTATTTACAACTTTATTACCTGTTAGTCATAGCATATGCAAGTTGTGTTCACTAAAGTAGGCATCACTTAATTACTTGCATTCTCGGCAGTAAACAAACAGTGCGTCAGCTCACATGTGATTTCGCGACCGTGAAAACATCATTACATGAAGACAAAAATTACATTTTGGGTGAATTAACCTTATAAATACAGTATGTGCCACTTTTAACGCCATTTAAAGGTGTCAATGTTGCTGTGAAGACTTTTGCAGCCGCCTTTTTTCCTCTCCTGACCTTAAAAAATATAATTGGCTGAATCGTAGAAAAAGCTGAGTTAGGATCGTGTCAAATCGAGATCGTGATCTTTTTTCGACTAATCGTGCAGCCCTATCTGACTGGCTGGTAAAAAAACGATTTTTTGTTCCCATTTGAAAACAATATATTTTAAATTTTGAAAGATTTAAAATATTTTGCAGCAGTAAACATGTCAGGCTAAATAATTCAAAACAATCATTGATTTCTGCCATTGCCTTTAGTTTCAAAAACACAGATTTCTTTACAATTTAAAACTTTGGATATCTTTTCTGCTGAAGATACTGTTGTCCTGAAAAACAAAAAAAAAGTAAGTAAAAAAAACTTACATATACCATTGGAACGGAATTACAGAAAATTTTGGTATACCTTGAAGACTTATATTTTCCCATGCCTACTATAGATGCTCATTTTGCTTTTAATATGCATTATTTGTAGTATCAGTGTTGTTGAGGGTAGTGCATATATATATATATATATATATATATATATATATATATATATATATATATATATATATATATATATAGGGTACATGCATATAAAATGACATGGATTGCTGTAAGCATATAGTGTAATGTAATCATGTATTTCATTATACAAATAAATACGGATGCATGATATATCAGTGGCCATATCGTTATTGGCTGATAAATGCTATTTTTAAAGTCATCATTATCGGTCTGATAGCAAAATTAATTAATCTCTGTTCTCCTCTACTTCATTAGGTGATTCTGAAACAAAATGTGAAGATGTTCCTCCCATGGATGAGGAAGATGAAAATGAAGACTCTGAAGAAGGCAGAGGAAGTCTGAGGTCAGTGTCTGACCACTTTCCCCTGGACACTCAGGGCTCTCCGGGAGAAGACAGGAGCAGCCCAGCAGAGGACAGTATGGACAGAATGGAGCCAGGTCAGTGATTTAAAACTAAAAGAATGTGGCAGTCTCATGTGAAATCTAGAATGCAGATAGGAATTGTGTGTGGAGCGCTTCTGAAATCAACATTTAATACAGTATGTTTTCTAGATTTCTGTTTTTCTGCCGTGAGTTGTCTGAGCAAGGTTTCAGGTTTTCACACCAACTCGTATATTATAATCACAACTAATTCACAAAAATAAGCACATATGATGTATATTACGCAACACAACTGTCCAAAAAGTGTGCATTGCATTTAAGAAATCTCATTTACTGAAGTCAGTGTGTCCAGCAGTTTACAACCTATTTATATTTGCATAAAGTATATTTGCATAAAGTGATGTTTTTGGGAATTGGACGCTGACCACTAGAGACTGACAGTACAAGTCAGTTTGGCTGTTGATTAATGTTATCAAAAATTATTTTTGTAATACAGTGCATAGATAAATCATCTACAGTAATGCCTAGAATCTCTCTGGTAAGAAGAGAAGACTCGTGTATATACACATATAATTGTTTTTAAAGCGCAGTGTAGAACTAGGTCCACATGACAAAATAACAACAACAGAGGGATTTTAAACTAAAGTTATATCAGAAAAGCTGAAAATGAGAAACAACACACAAACTGTTTCATTAAGATGCATTTGAATACAATAATAGCCGAATAATAGACTGTAATATTTAGCATTCACCATTTCAGCATATTCTCTTTCTGCTATTCATTAACTGTGCATTTCCATACTCTGTTAAACATCATTTGGGAAATATTTAAAAAAAGAAAAAAATGTAATGGGGGTTTAATAATTCTGTCTTCAACTGTATATCTTAAAAGACATCTTAATTGTTTCTCCTATGTCATTATATTAAAGTTTTAATAATGGAGATCAAATTATCATCGATTTGGTTTCAGTGAAAAATTGTTGAAATCTTTGCTTTGTTAATTAAGGCAGTGGATTGTTCCAGTCGATCAATGTCTATAAAATAATATAACCATTGCTGAATTGACAGGAGAATAGGAGGGATCCAAGAACTGATGATTGTTTTCATTGCAGCTGGTAATCCTGAGAAAAAGGTTAGTTTTTGATGTAAAGTCAGGGTTCTTGAAGAATTAGCATTCAATAGAAAAGGGCAAGGTTCAGGATCAATGGTTATCATTTCATATTTTTTAATCAATCTTTAGTGTTCTAGAAAAGTGAACAAGTTCTAAACAACATTGATGGGATGTCAGAACTTTATCTCATTAAACCAGGAGTAACCAAACTTGTTCCTGGAGGGCCGGTGTCCTGCAGATTTTATCTCCAACCCTAATCAAGCACACCTGAACAAGCTAATCAAGATCATACTAGGTATACTTGAAACACTCAGGCAGGTGTTTGGAAGCAAGTTGGAGCTAGAGATCTGCACGGGACTAAATTTTGAATCCCGCCCGCACCCGCCAGGTTTAAGCCCGAACCCGACTGCTCCCGTTTACATTCAGCATTTGTTGTCCCGCTGCCCGACCCGCCCCATTTTCTACCCGCTGCGCCCGATCCCGCTAAAGAGGGGGAGGGGGGCTCGAAAACCACCCAGCTATACAGAGTTCAGACAGCATATAGCAAGCTGTCTGTATAAACACACACATAAGCACCAAGCACGCACACACACACAGGCAAAGCTCTCTCTCTCTCTTATTCGCACGCGCACACTAACACACACACACACACACACAAGCACCAAGCACACACACAGGCAAAGCTCTCTCTCTCTCTCTCTTATTCGCACGCGCACACTAACACACACACACACACACACACACAAGCACCAAGCACACACACAGGCAAAGCTCTCTCTCTCTCTCTTATTCGCACGTGCGCACACACACACACACACACACACACACACACACACACACACACACACACACACACACACACACACACAGCAACAAATAAGCTAAACACAGCATCGGGCTATTTCATTTACACACATACATACGTGTGCTAGCTCGGGAGTCGGGAGCGATATTGCTAGATGGCCCGCTCCCGTCCCAAATTAAACCCATTATCGACCGCTCCCACGCTTTATTTGGAAATTTATACCCGCGCCGCAGAAATCTGGTCGGAGCTTGTCCCGCGGGAATGCAGACCTCTAGTTGGAGCTAAACCCTGCAGGGACACCGGCCCTCCAGGACCGAGATTGGTGACCCCTGCATTAAACCCTCTTAATATAGTACAAGAATCCTAACCAGACCTCTTTCTATTCTCTAGGTCAGCAATTCACCTCTCACACCTTCATCTGCCCGTTCTGTGGCACTCTATGCCCAGACTCCTCTTTCCTGGAGGAGCACATCAAGCTCATGCACCATGGCGAGAGCTTGCTGCAGTCCACCTCGGCCGGCTCTTCCTCTCAGGCCGAGGGTGACTCGGGTGAGGCAGGACCTGCTAGCAGGGGCGCACGGGAGAAGAAAGTGGAGGGCGGCTATGAGTGCGGTGACTGCGGCCGCCACTTTAACTATTTAGGCAACCTGCGGCAGCACCAGCGCATCCACACTGGCGAGAAGCCCTTTGTTTGTCCAGAGTGTGGAGAGCGTTTTCGGCACACTGCACGACTTAAGAGCCACCGCCTGAGCCACAGCGGAGCACAGAGTCCATTCCCTTGTCCACAGTGTGGAAAGGGATTCCCAGTGCTGTCCGGACTCAAGCGGCACCAGCGTGTGCATACAGGAGAGAGTCCGTACGCTTGTCCTCAGTGCGGCCGCAGGTTTAAAGAGCTAGGCAATTTATACACGCACATGCGCATTCACAGCGGCGCTACGCCCTACACCTGCTACCAGTGTGGGCGGAGCTTCAGACATCTCGGAACCTATAAGAGTCACCGCTGTATGCCAGCCACACAGATGCCAAGTGAACACAGTCCGCCATGGGCACAAGAAGACAAGGTGCAAACTGGGTAATAGCTATGTTCGCTTAAAAACGGTTCATTTTCTGGTTCAGGATCAATTTCTTATTCAAGTTAGTTAAGTGTAACTCGCTGCTTGTTAAATGTATGTTTTTTTTTTTTTTACATTTTGCAATAATATCTTCCAATGTTAAACTTAGAAATGTTTGAGTGTCCATGCGCAGTATTTTAAGTCGACACTAAACATAATTTGATGTGTTTTAATTCTTTTTTAGGTGTTTCAGAATATCTGAACTTTATAGCATATCGCCAAAGGCATAATAACTGAGCAAAATATGCCTTATGAATTTATTTAACTAGCGATCTTTTACTTTTTTGGTAAATAATTGATTTCATTATAATAAACCAGTTTATTTGAGCATTAGCGCTTTCACCCCAAACAAAAAGTACCATAATTGTAATAAAATGATACGTAGACACATTTTATTAACCTATTATTGCCGTCTACACATTTACACTACTGCTCAAAAGGTTTTGAAGGAAGTCTTTTATGCTTTTGTTTGACTGAAAATACAGTGAAAACTGTAAACACATTTTAATGTATTTTAAAATGTAAATTATTCCTGTAATGCAAAGCTCAATGTGGTTCAGCATCATTACTCCAGTCTTCAGTGTCACTTGATCCTTCAGGATTAATAATAATATCATAATAATATGCTGATGTGGTGCTCGAGAAACATTTCTTACTATGTCAGTGTTAAAAACAGTTGTGCTGATTTTTTTTTGTTTAGTTTTGTGAAAGCGGTGATTTATTTGAATAAATGTTTTCTAACAAATATTTTTATTGCATCTTTTCATCAGCATAGTAGGCCTACATCTTTTCTGAATGAATTTGGTAATTATTTGCTATAAATGTTTTGCTACAATTACCATAATTTATTTATGATTTTTGCAGTAAAACTGATTATGCTAACATTAATTGATATATAAAAACCATGGATACTACACACACAAAAATAAAAAAAACAGTTATTTTTCAAGTCTTAGTCAATGTTAATCTAAAAACAAACTTAAACTTACCTCCCTTTGAACAGTAGTGTACTTCAAATAATACATTGGTATGTGTTTAATTGAGTTATTAGTATCCAATAATGAAGTCTGTGAAAATTAAAACAAAACGGTAAGCATTTTTGTATCTTCAAGTGACTTGCTAATAATTGCTAAGTGTTATTAGCATCGCTTAGCAAGTTAACTAATTAACTACTACTTTTTAGTAATTGAGAATTGGTTCAGCAACGTAAAAACACGATATTTATAAGTCAAGCAGTTTAAAATACATTATTGTAACGTAATATATGAAAAACATTACAAACCTTCAGTCACGAGAGGATCTGAAGAGGTGCCAGTTTGAGCGCGAAAACGCTGCCATCGAGTGGAGGATTTCTGTTACTGCATCAGTTTCACTGGAACAGTCGAACTCGTTGTTAATTTTGAAATGTGGTCACATTGTTAATTTTTCCTTTTTTAATGTGTATTTGTTCATATAGATACACCTGTGTGTTGACAAATTTATTTTTGGGTGCGACATACATATAAAAGAAACAATTTTGAGGGGATATACTCCTGAAAGAAACAACAAGACTTTAAAAATCTGAAATTAATGGAAATATAAACAATACATCAGATTTTTTTTTACCCCATTGTGCTCAAGTTAGCCAGGAAAATATGCATTAAATAGCACATAAACATGGTAATTTCTCAGTAATAACTGTAAGGCAACCTGAACTGTAACTAATAAATTCTCTTAGTTCTAGTCTATTTGTAAGCAGTTGTTGACATTATGACATGCTATCAAAGCACATTAAAATAATAGTTGTGTATGAATTGTGATGCGTTTGTGCTTTTAACCTGCCTTACATTGGAATGGAGCTTTTGTATAAGGTAGAAAATGTCTGTAAATGTCTCTGTATGCATGAGATAATGTGACATTTTAAAGAGAACATCTATGGCAGGAGAGACTGAAAGAAGACAGAGTATTTTTCTTTATTAGAGGGTGACAAGTCTCTGTCAGTAATCACGACGCCTTAATAACACACTGCCCGCTCTACTTGTCATTTCTCCAGGAGATTGCAGGGCTATGTGTGAGACTGAAAACACTGAGACGCAACACATTCTTGCACAGATGCCACAAAAGTAGACTTCAAAAAGTGAGTTTTAGAGTATGAAATAGAAGTGAATGCCTTTGTACATACTTGTGTTAATCATACAGTATGAGTGAAATAAATTGTCAATTTAACCTTTGAACTTGCAGTCTCAGAAAAATATATATTGTGACCGATTTACTTGGTTATATTTTATTCCTGACTTCACTTTAAGTCCTTTTTTGTATGGACAATAGGTACACCAAGCATTTACAGTGCCGGTTAAATCGTTTTATTTTGCCACAAACATTTGGAGCACTTAATTTTACCTGTTTGTCAAAAATGTTGCTCAAGACATTTTTAATCATCTAAAATATGAGTACATTTTGTATGTACACATTCATTTATAAAAGCGCATGTCGGAAGTATGTTCTTAAATTTTTTTTAATAAATTTATTTGTTACGCCGAAAGATGTACGATTATTTTACCCATGTATTGACTATATTTTCACAAAAGTTAGTTAAAACAGAACCCTTATGTGTTTTTATAAAATTTAAAAAATCTTTTTAGCTGCAATCACTGCAAATTTTGCAAAAAGGGACATTATTACACCCTTATATTATTTTATGAATTAATTTGACACTATAAGTGCAAAAAAAAAGCATCAAAATGAATATTTTTTCTAATCAGTGACATGCATGGTTATATACAAATCATCACTTTAGATTTATACACTCTCAGAAATAAAGGTACAAGAAATGTCACTGGGGTGGTACCTATTCTGTAGGTACAAATTTGCGCTTAGAGGTCCATATTAATACCACAACGGTACATATTAGTACTTAAAAAGTACAAAAGAGTTCCTCTTAAAATGTTTAGGTACTAATATATACTTTTGAGGTACCAATACGGACCCTTTAAGTACAAATATGTACCTTTTGAAAAGGTATTACCCGAATGACAGCTCGCGTACCTTTATTTCTAAGATTGTAAGGTGCTATCTGACATTTGTCAAAATTAAGTTATTGACATATTGACCTAATATTAATACTTATTAAAAAACAACTCATTTACGTTGTGATTTACATTTTAAAACTTTTTATAAAAAAATAATAAATAAATCAAAAAATGTTTCATCTACAAAAGTGGAACTCTACCTTTGCTCTACAAGGTTCTTTCTGTGATCCAATCAGGATTTCGAATACACACACAAGGACCAATCAAGATCAGCTTTCTTTTTAATTTTGCCAAAAAGACAGAAAGAAACAAAGTCAGAGTCCACTAAATAATGCCGAACCACACAAAATTGAGGAAAAACCTGAAACTGAAGAGATTTGTCTAAATGTGATGATTTGGAAGCATTTTTTTTTTTTTTTACATCAGACACATTGATTACATTGTTGAAAAAAAAACAGTCAATTTAAAAGTAATATATTAAATGTAAAATATTATATTTGTGTATTTAAAGTCGGTGAAACATTTTTTAGTGTTTATTAAATTTTGTTTGCTTAAAGGGCAAATACTTTATTTAAATATGGGCTATATAATTCAATAATTTATAAAAAGCATGCAATTCAATAAACTGAATGAAATATTTAGTACAGCCTTGTATGTTTAATGTGTAATGTGTGTATTTGTTTAATCCTTAAACATTACAGTTTTTCCTTAGTCGCTTTGGTTCATTTCTCAGATCAGAATTGAAATTTGCAAAACAGTAAGTGCATTTGTCAAAACAACACGTACAAATAACTAAACACCATGGATTACCTGCAAAATCCTTAGTTCATCTCACAAAACAAAATTTCTTCATCGATGAACAAGTCCTGCTGTCATTGTGTGGATAAGACTCAAATAACTTAGTCATGCATGTTGTCAGTTTAACAGTGTACTCTGGATGTGTGTTCTGGTGTAAACTATTTTGGCTGTTTGTACTGTAATTTGTTGGTAGATCATGTCATTGTGATACGGAAAGGACAAAACATCACTGCATAGCAAAAACAAAACAAAAGTAGAAATGTGAACATAGGACAACCTCATTTTAGACATTCATTAGAAAAAGTCAAGATTCTCCTGGGAGAAATTTATCAGTTGTCGACAGATTTAGAAAAAAAAGTCGGAAATGTATAGAAAAAGTAATTATGACAAAATATTAGGTCTACTTGTTGAACCATTTTGCATGTAAAGACTTATGCCATGAACAAAGGATTAAATGTGGGGAGTGAGACTATTCACCTGAGACTATTCAACATGACATAAGCAACTAATAATGTAATAAGCCGCAGAGAATTGCACATAATCATTTGCATTAATGAACCAAAGCATTTGCATCTTGTTTAAAGGAACGAGAAACTGCTTTTCTGATGTGCACATGTGACAATGGTGTGAAGACTAAGTTTTGAGAATTTCAGTTTTGATCTGAGAAATGGACCAAAGTGAAAGGTAAAAATGTAACTTTCTCAAACATCAAAATATTGATACAACACCGATTTCTATTTTTTTATTAAATAAATAAGCAGACTGATTGTAGTCTTTGAAAAGTAATGCTTCAATTAATGATCTGCCAGACAGAACCTTATAATTCCAAGTGGAAAATAAATAGTTAGAATGAAAAGGTTCTTTCTACATTTACCCTTTTGATCATTTTCATTTAGAGTATATTTAGGGTCTCTGTCATGTTAATGTGTGAAAGAAAACTGTTACACACGTATTGTGGGCTATATGGAATGCAAAACTTTAAAGCTCAGCATCTCAAAATCATTTAGAACGCAGACAGAACCTCATTATTCCAAGGTGATGAAATATATAATCTTTACAAACAGATGCTGTTTAGCTTGTTTACAAAAAATAGATTTTGTTTTTCAATGAAAAAATCCTCAATCCTCATGCTTTAAAATCCTAAGAATGAAGAATGCTTTGGTTGCACGCACACTGTATCTGATGCTAGTTAATAAAAATGATTTAGTAAAAGCAGAAAAAAACATTCATGATACTTTTCTGATCGTTTTTGACAGATGTTTGTGTCTTTCAAAAACCTATGTGTAACTTTTAAATGGACAGCTTACACAGTGAAAATTCTGTCATTTACTCATTCTCTTTGTTTCTAACCTGTTTGTATTGGAACACACATGCACACACACACACACACACAGAAATAAAGGTACCTTTAGTGTACACTTTTGTACTTTTAAGGTCCTACAAGGTACACATTTGTAATTTTTTAGGTATAAATGTAGACCTTTAAGGTACAAATGTACACCTGATGTGATGAAGAACGCTGGAAAGAAAATCAGACATTGTCTTCAATTGTGTTTTTTGTTCCTATATGGATGTCAAATGCTGCTGGTTTTCAACATTCTTCAGAATATCTCAAACAAAAATAATTTGTGAAACTTTACAACCGCTTGAATGTGATTAAATGATGAAATGTTCAGTTTTGGGGGGGTCAAAATAAGGTAATTTATCCCTTTAAATTAATGCACAATCCTTAAAGGCACAACATAATATGCATTCTGTGTATATCAGGGGTGTCCAACTCCAATCAGACACACCTGGGTTAGCTAATCAAGCTCTCACTAGGCTTTCTAGAAACATCCTTGCAGGTGTGTTGAGGTAAGTTGGAGCTAAAATCTGGAGGACACCAACCCTGCAGGACAGAGTTTGGACACATCAAGTGTATATATAATACTAATATATCAGACACCATAATGGGACATCTAGTTTTTGAGTCATATGCATAACTTAGTAAATATTAATATTTAGGGACAACTTTTATTAGTCTTCAAAAAGAACATTTCACCTTTATAATGAAAAAGAGAGAACATTTCTGGCGAGTGTTTCTGTGCTTAAAACACTAAAAACCTGCACCAGTACATTTCCATTAGTTGCGGCGATAAGCAGTGGCTTACAGCTGCATTACAGACACACTGTCCAACCCCAGGGCCTTTACTGTGGAGCCACAGGGAATTTTTGAACACTTGAAGTGAAGTCAGTCTAATTTTACCCATCCTCATGAGAGCACGTCTGGGCTGTTTGCTTTAGACACAATGGCTAAGCAGATTTATCACTGAACAAATAGTAACAAGACCAAGGAAAACTTCACTTAATATCACACTTAGAGAACCAGAATGAGTTTTTCACACTTCACTGTTATCTTTTTTAATTAAATCAGGGGCAAAAGCAAAGCAAAGTTTCATATTTTTGTTTCTAGAAGTTTTTTTTTAAAGTTATTTATTTATTTTTATCTTATCTGGACGAGCAACAATCCACTTACTGAAAGGATAGTTTACCCTTTGACTTTCATAGTATTTTGTTTCTATTATGGACTCTGGTAGATTCTGTCACCAACCAAGAAATAAATTCATACAGGTTTGGATCAACTTTGAACCACAGGGTAAGGGAAATTAACTGGAAAATAGCAACAATGGTCACATTAAAATTTTTATTCCACCCATCCACCAAACCTTTTCAACAATCTATAAATGAAAGTCATTAATCTATGTTTCAATCAGATCAAATAACTGTTGAATGGTCTTTTATTTATATTGTCTCAATGAGACAAACTTATTTAGTTTTTTCAGTGTAAAAAAAGTTGTCAGCTTAAAATTGTAAGGCATTCACTGCACAGCTTTTTTTTTCTTTTTTAATTGACAACTTTTAACCCAAATTCTGCATTTAACTCGATTTAAGTTGTCAACTCAAAAAGCTCTGCAGCAGGTTGCCTTACAATCTTAAGTTGTCAACTTTTTTATTTTTACAACAGCCGTAATAGAAATTTTAACTCAACTTCAGTAGGTTTACACAATGATACTGGCCTCAAAAAAAAAAAAAAAAAAACTTTGGAAATCCAAGTTATTTCACCAAAAAAAAAAAACGTGTGTGTGTGTTTTGTGTGTGTGTTGTATGTTATAGGTCTGCTTAGTACATTGTCAATATTATTTTAATTTAACCTTTTATAGCTTTTTACAGCTAAAGACAGAATTACTAGCCCCCCTTTAATTTTTTTTCTTTTTTTAAATATTTCCCAAATGATGTTTAACAGAGCAAGGAAATTTTCACAGTATGTCTGATAATATTGTTCCTTTTGAAGAAAATCTTATTTGTTTTATTTCAGCTAGAATAAAAGCAGTTTTTATTTATTATAAAGATTTTAAGGTAAAAATTATTAGCCCCTTTAACTATATATTTTTTCAATAGTCTACAGAAAAACTATCTTTATACAATGACTTGCCTAATTACCCTAACCTGCCTAGTTAACCTAATTAACCTAGTTAAGCCTTTAAATGTCACTTTGAGCTGTATAGAAGTGTCTTGAAAAATATCTAATCAAATATTATGTACTGTCGTCATGACAAAGATAAAATAAATCAGTTATTAGAAATTAGTTATTAAAACTATTATGTTTAGAAATGCGTTGAAAAAAATCTACTCTCCATTAAACAGATATTAAGGAAAAAACAAACGGGACTAATAATTCTGACCAACTTGTGTGTGTGTGTGTGTTTATATATATATATGTGTACATTTAAAAAAAAAATTATTAACTGGCTTATATTTTTCAGTAGTATCTGGATGCTAGTGACGTCACTGTGAAGGGTAGGGGTAGGAGTGGGGTTAGGTGAGTACATTAAAAAGCACTGCATGCAGCTCAGACTGCACTGCACAAGGTTTGCATCCAGACCCCCTTGTTTTTATTTTTATTTTTTTTACGAGTCCATGTATCTGATCTTTTTGACAGCAAACATTTTAGGAGACTTTTCTTCTCTACAAACTTTGAAGATTTGAATTTTTAAATATTCCTAAAAATAGCAGGTAGCAAAAAAATATATATTTTTATTAATAAAATAAATGTTCTTAATAAAATATCAAATAAAATAGTCCATGAGCTGACAGTGATATCTGGTTCATAAACAATACTGGTTTATGAATGACCCAGTTCACTGCTAGTACTGAATGATTCATTTGTGTTTTTGACTGATCTGTTGAAATGGAGTCTGAATTACTCAAGGACGTTTAATAAAACTCTTTCATGTTTGCACCAGTAACCTTGCTTTACAGTAATTTGGACATCAATAACGCTTATTGCACATTTCAAAGGTTACGTTTCTTTGACTGAAGGTCAAGACGTGCGAGCCAACAACCTTCTTGCTTGTTTAACGTTTTGTGTTGGTCATGATTTATTGGATTGCTGTGCTTACATTCACTATTCATTGACTATTCAAACTGAATACTCACATCCACCTGACACAAACCCAACACAATGGCAGCACTGATCAATGTAAAACCTGACTGCAGTATGCATTGGTATATTTATAAACAAGCACAGTACAGCTCCAGCAATATGGAAAAATACAACATCATTTCTTCCACACGTATTCAAAGCACCTCTGTGTAGTGAAAACCATCATTTTCTGCACCTGACTGCAGTTACACGCCATTAACTGATACAAAATCCTCGGTGATGCATAAAATGTGCCACACTGCCGAAGCAATCATTTAAGGCTGTTTTCTGGACTTCATAAATGCAGAATTTTTCTGATAAAAAAAAAAAAAAAAAATCCAGTGGAATATAATAATCTGGCTCATAAACGTCAGGTGTGTCTGAGTGCATTTTCTTTATGCCGTTTTCAGTAGGACAAACAGAGATAGTGGCTTTCCATCGGGTCATGTTTTGTATTAAGTATAGCTCAGATATGCTATTATCAGCCACATTAAACTAACACTGGAGACAGCGGTTAAAAGGTCAGCTCTCAGCATTTCATTACAGCGCTGTTCCTGTTGACCAATCAGAGTCAAGTATTGAACATCACATTCATGATCTGTTTCTGCTCTCATGTGTTTCTCAAGCACACTGAACTAGCAAAAGCACCTAATATACACTTAGCAGTCAGCATACCTCAGGATATCATTTTAACCCTGGTAAAGGAATGTTTGACTGTGGTAATTCAGAAATGAGGTTATAGTTGTGCTTTTATTGTCGTCATTATGAAGCCTTGCTCTGGATCAGCGTTGCACTTTTATGTTGTTAACCCCACGTTATAGTGCCAAGGGGGTAAACAAAGAAACCAACAGCCAATCATCTGCCTCATAATACCATGCTTTCAAAGAACACCCGTGATGCACAATCAACTTTTGGAAGGCTGTTTGGACAGAACTGTTTGTAGTATAGTGTGTCCACTGTCATATTGGAGTGATATAAACACAACGTCTCATTTTTTAAATTTGCTGACATTAAAGGGGTGTATTTTTGAGGCTTGATTGTATTTATAAGATGCAAGGCAATGTG